>NC_091307.1:3310806-3433306 GCF_038502225.1 Cherax quadricarinatus
ATACGGTGACCAGAACTGAGCAGCATAGTCTAAATGAGGCCCAACCAAAGATATATAGAGTTGAAGAACAACCTGAGGACTTCTATTATTTATACTTCTAGATATGAAGCCAAGAATTCTGTTAGCTTTATTGCGAACACTAATGCACTGTTGTCTTGGTTTTAGGTTACTGCTAACCAGAACTCCTAAATCCTTTTCTCTGACATTTATCGAGTTCTCTCTTAGGAAATTCGTTGCGCCCCTGGTTTTCATTGGAGATGTTGTACTTTGCTTCACTTTCCAAGTCTCTTGTCATACGGAGAGATTTTGGTGTGCAGGTTTGGAACCAATCCTTCCAGGATTTTCCACGTGTATATTATGTTCCTTTCTCGCCTATGTTCCAAGGAATAATGTTGAAGGGACTTCAGTGCCCTGGACCTTTGATGCTTCTGTTAGTGTTTTATGCTTTATGTACCTATTGCACGACTGGTTTTCATCGATATTATTTTGGAATTAATCTCTTGAGCTTTCCCACTGTAGATCATAGCATGTCTTTCACCAGGGATATGAGGAAGTGGTACAAATTTATATTGGAGTTTACGAGGCATTGACAGTTTTCTGTAGATTCTCCAGATTTGACTTTGCTTGTATGAAATGATGCTGATTATGTAGTCATATGTCAGTCTATGTAGAGAGTACAAGTGCCTAAAAAGTATCACTATTGGTTTGGCATTTCCTATGATGAAGGTTCTGGTTATCCAGTCTATCATTTCCAATTCAGTTTTAATAGTAATACTGATTGTTACCAGGAATGATAATCTGGATGATCAGTCATTGATCCACTGGGAGGCTTGGTCTGGGACCTGGTCGCGGTGGCCCCCGAAGCATCCTTCAGGTACTGTATTGACTCGTGAAGTCGTAATAACACAACTGTAAGTAACTCGTAACAGGTGAAGGTTCGTAACCTTGACAAGCCATGGAACATATTGTATTGTGTTACCTTAACGTAAGTGCCTCCCAAGCAGTTGTTTCCAAGTACTTCACACTTCTACTGTCGAAGGATCTGAGAGCATTTTATAGTTTGTTCCGGATTTTATTTATTTATAATTTTTCATAGCTGGGAAGCTGGACACGGATTTTATTTATTTATAATTTTTCATAGCTGGGAAGCTGAAAGTTGTCCTCGCTGGATGTAGTTTTTGCTTCCTGCTTTAAGATTTTATTTACATGACCTTGGAGATTTTCAGCATTTTTATTGATGCTACTCTGAATAATTCAAGTATGTTCTGCGAAGGATGATAAAGCATTGCGATTTATATTTTCTGCAGACATTCAGTAAGACCAATATAACCACACTGAAAAAATAATAATATTCCAAGCGCTTTCGTGATTTGTCACATTATCGAGGAAAAATAAAAATAATAAGATGTAATATTTATAAATTTGAAATGTTACCACTCATATGACCCTACTTTATTACCACGCTCAATAAGTAGGTTCATATGTGACCTAACATATAACCCTACTCATTGAGCGTGGTAATATAGTGAAATTTTAGTCAGGTCACATATCAAGTAAAATTTGAATGACTTATTAGGCAAAAGGGAATTTTGTAAACTTAGCTTATACCCTTTACAAATTCTATTCATTATAAATGAATTAAATTTATTCAATCCTGAACGTATATTCACGTTGCAATCAATAGATATACAATCACAGATATGAAAAAAGGAAAATGTTTAGGGAGAATACTGTGCCTGAAGGGAACATATTTTTGTACTGTTGTGGCCTCTTAATTTCTTCTTGTTAACTTGCTTGAGTGGACTTGTTTTATTCAAGACTAGTCCGCCATTTTTTTCGTACTTGCCTCGCTTCCACTCATTTTATGTGCGGTTACAGAAAGGCTACATCTGTTATCACACTATTTTTCTTGTTTTCAGTTCGTCCAAAACCGTATAGATATGTAGCGGTTGAGAGAAGCAGGAGCGTCCTGCTCTAAGCCCATGTTGTATGTGGTTGTGAAATGTTGGGATTTCATGGGTTTCAATCTTTTTTTTTCTTAGCACTCTAAAAAAAATTAGACGAGTTGTCACTGACTACAATCTGTATAGTTTTTGTACCGCTTTACTGCCACCTTACCTGAAATTGTACTATTATTCACTTAGCTATCTCAGCTTTTGTACATTTAAAAAAAATAATCCAACTCGATAACCTATATCTAATTCTTAAATATTCTGTAAACATTAGTCTGCCCTAATTACACCTCAAGTTAGTGGCCTCCTTTTGTACTTAACACTATTTTATTACATGTAAACTTTAAGTTGTATGCTGCAGAAAGAAATTGTCTGTCATCAGATGCTTTAGTCATTTTTTATGGGATGACACTGTTGTCAGCATAGTTGCTGATCCCTGTATTCCCAGTATTATATAGCATAGCAGTAGCATCATCCATGTGCTTTAGACACGAGACCCCTCGTAGGCCTGTGGCTTTGTGTGACGTCACGGGATGCACACGAGGAGGCCCATTCCTCTGTCCCGGCCTCACTCGGCGGCAGACCATCCAGGCGTAGACAGGCAAGGCAGCTGGGGCTCCATCCCTCATCTCAGTCTGACAATATATTTACCATCCTACAAGTGTGTCTACTTTCAACCTACGATATCTCCATTTAAGAACCCTTACGATACTGTGTCTAAACTATCTCCGAAATATATTTAAGGAATGTGATGATAACTCCGTAATTCTGGGCCTGGTGCAGTGTGTTCAGGTTTTATTTGGAATGTTGATAATTTTGTGCCCCATTTTGTGGCTCATTAAACACTGAGTCGCACTGTGAATATTTTCATGTCTTGGTTCTGAAAAAAGGTACATTTAGAATGAAATAAAAAGAGAGGAGAGACAGAGTGAAGAGAATAAGATCCCCTGAAATCTATCACAAATAAAGGAGGGAAGAGAAAATAGCAGCACAGGAGAGGAGACTCCAGCCATCCGAAGAGCAAGAAGACGGTGATGAGAGCGTCGAAGAAGAGAAGATAAGTGAGTCAAGAGTGTGAGTGTGTCAGCTGGGAGGCTCTCACTGACATCTCCACAGCACTTCAACACTCGTTACTCTTCACACTTCCTTTCTTCTCGTTCTCTCTATCCTCCCCATTGCCCATTTCTTCATTTTCATCCTTTAAATCGTCCTCTTCAGCATCCTGTACCCTATAAATCATCCTTATTTTCTTAATCCTCCTCCATCCTCTTCTATCATGTTACCCTTCATCGTCGTTTTTTTTCATTCCCTTCATCTTTAATCATCCTTATCTTCCTTCATCGTCCTCCCCTCCATCTTCCTCCCTTTCATTTTCCTCCCCTCCACCTTCCTCCCCTCCATCTTCCTCCACCATCAATAAAGTTGTCAATAATTGTAAGAATAATAACATTATCTCGGGTTAATTACGTAAGGCTCGACTGAGTGTGAAATGTTCAGCATGATTCTTTATCGGACAACTTAAATATTCCTGACTTATCTACGTACTCATTCATAATTTTTATTTTCTCAGCTGTGTATATACTCTCACTCTGGACAGTTGTGTATGTACTCTTATTCTGGTCAGTTGTCTATATACTGTATGCTGTTTGTGTGTGTGTGTGTGTGTGTGTGTGTGTGTGTGTGTGTGTGTGTGTGTGTGTGTGTGTGTGTGTGTGTGTGTATGTGTGTGTGTATGTGCATGTGGGCGCGCGCGCGCTTTCGTAATTTCTCACCATTTTATATATATATATATATATATATATATATATATATATATATATATATATATATATATATATATATATATATATATAATACACTGCTACTTGAAACATTATTTATTCACGATTAGTTTTTGAGTTAGCTTGGTTTATGGATCAGCTCACCGCAGCGATGACTCCCGGAATCGACTGCTAGTACGCAAATCCACAACGAAAATCGAAATGAAACATCCCATTTGTCTGGTAGACTCAACGTGAGCCGTTGTTTCCTCATTCCTACCCCGACTCTCATTTATTCTTTTTTTTTTTTACATGAAGGGGATGAAAGGACGGGCGATGAAAGTAAGCACAATTTGACATGGAAATTCGACTCTGCTCTGAATGTTGTTTGCTCTGTGTGCATGTGTCACCGAAGGTGACACCAAGGTTTCGTTGGTTCAAGGTCCTGTTGCTCTAAGATCTTCGAGGTACAAACATTAGTCTAGTCACCAAAGCCATCTGCTAAAGCATTAAGTCACTCACTAGAGTGACAATGCCTTAGAACATCAACCTAGCTGTTAGAACACCAACCAAGTAACCGACCAGACGAGGACATCAAGCAAGCTACCACCACCAGCTGTGAGAGCATCAAACAGGTTACCAGAGCCAGCTGTGGGGAGTATCACGCTAACGACCACAAGGTCTCAAGCCGAGGAAAAACAATAGAATATCGTTTTTCGGGGGATCGTCTCACGAAGTCAAATGCAGTGTTTGCAGCTCTTACGGGGACCCACACTAAAGACTATTTTACTATCGAAATATGGGTTTCTGGTTACACCTTATTTAGATGCGACCGATAAAAGCAGGCAACAAGGTATGGGCGGGCAGTGTTGGCTTGCATGTTAGTGTAGCTGGTATGCACAGAATTACTTAACACCACAAATGGTTTCCAAGTTTATTCACTCAAATCGAAAATCAGAACTTAGTTGCTGTGCTTGGATATGACCACCGGATATAAACTACGGATACAGCTTAACGAAGGCAAGGAACATCTATTGATCTATTGGGGATCAAGAATTACCTTGAAAATCTACCAAACCCGGCACCAAATTTCTTGCTCCTTGGTGGGTTTAATTTGAGGCATCTTAAATTGAAGAATATAGCAAGGACAGTAATTGAAGGTATAATCTCTGGAACTAGTTTGGAGGAACAGTCTCATGCAACAGAATTACTAAACCTTCGTAATAAATTCTCCATACACATACCCAGGTAACCAGGTAACCCCTACAGCATAGGAAAAGATGCAAACGAGAGAGAGGGAGGGGGGGGAGGGGAATAGGCAAGGACGACTGATAACAGAGCTTCTCAAAGGTAGCAGATTCTCTGAAGCATAAAAGGAATCTCTGGCTAGTGAAATGGAGAACATAGAGCACCAAATTTTTACATCATATGGTGTGCAGAAGAAACAGGGGGAACACAGAGTTATAAATTAGAAGAAATTCCGTATTCCTCTTCTCTTATACAACATCCAAGACGAAAACTTCATCCAGTATAGGAACGCGCACAGAATGACAGTACTGAAGTGAGCTACTCATCGCATTTTAAATCAATGACGCAAAAGAATTGTTTACAAATGAAACTCAAAACACAACCGTCGTGTTCAAAATTTCTAATGTGGTCTCTCCCCATTTGACTTTGGAAAAACCATTGGCAGCATGCCCATGATTTTTTACCACAGGCCTAGACTCTTGGAGTTCCAGATTCATCAAAAATTTAAAGAAATCGCTAGTTCGGGCCTCTAGTATTCCGTGGGAAAGGAGCCTTGACACTGGTGTCATCCTGAAGTTATCAGAAACCACGAATATTGTCCCACTTCAAAAAAGTGGCAGTAAAATAATTATGGAAAAACTATAGACCAATAACACAGGATTCATACAAATTTTTTTTTTGAATGGGTCCTAAGACAGTTGCTCAGTTATTAATATGGGTTTACAGAGGGTCCATCCTGCTTTTCGCAATTGCTAGACTATTACGACATGGTCTTAGATGAACTGGAAAACAAGCTAAATGCTTTTGCAGAAGCTTTGACAACAGCAACCATGGTGCGATAGCACACAAAAGAAGTGTAAAATGAATAACTGGAAAAGTGGCAGATGGGTATTTAACTTTTTAACCCAAAAAAAAAAAAACCCCAGACAGTAGTTGTAGTAAACAAAATTTAGTCGGAAACTGCTACAGTGAAAAGATCAGTTCCTTAAGGCGTAGCATTCTCACTGTACTATTCCTTGCTGGTGACACCAGAATCTTCTTGAGAGTGACGTAAGTCCAAAATGAACTAAATCTTTAAGAAGCTCTAAGTAACGTAATCCAGTGGAACATGGGCGGGAAAGGCACATCATAAGTTACATCTGGAATATCCTGGCGGAACAGTTACCAAATCCGCACTCCGAAATCCCAAATTATGAAAGCCAGAGTCTTAGAAGATAGTGCAAAGTACCTCCAATAAGTTGCAGGGGCGTGATGAGTACTCTTAAGAGAGAATTAGATAAGTGTTAGTTTCCCTACTTACGTCATCCCTTCGTGCAAAAGAGGAATTATCAACAAACCTATGGATGGCTTCAAGAGAAAACTTGAGTCTCTCATCAGTTCCTGATCAGCTTGGCAGTATTGTATACCTCGACTGCGTGCGGCCAGTGCAAGAATCTAGTCGATCAGGTCAGCAACCATGAGGTGTGGTTTGAGACCGCGTGGCTGGGGCGATGACCCTCTGACGCGGCTAAAGATAATTATCCACCATAGCCAGCGGTGTGTCAAGTCAGTTGACACAGACATCTATGGAGGATTAAGCTATCTAGCACAGACATTTATTGAACATTAAGCTAACACAGGCAACTACTGAGCATTAAACTAGCTACTACACCCGTCTGTGGGAGAGGGTCACCTGTCTGAGCATCAAGCCAACTCCCTCAGGCAGCTGTGTGAGCTTCAAGAGTTTGGGATGAATGAGATGAGATGATGATGCTGGAGAGGAACACCTCCCAGGGACAATACGGAGGCAGTTACAAGACTTCCTTCGCAAGCACGAAATGAAAACACTCGCGGCAACGACTTTGTCATTTGGTACCTAATAAAACCTTTAATTTTTTTTTTCCTAAGTTAAAGTTAATCTGCTTCTCAGAGATCGATAAAGAAGAAGAGTGGGTCTCGCAGCATGGAGTGATTTACATATCAATTGCTGTTGACCTTTCTGGATTCATAATTCTCTCTCTCTCTCTCTCTCTCTCTCTCTCTCTCTCTCTCTCTCTCTCTCTCTCTCTCTCTGTCTCTGTCTCTGTCTCTCTCTGTCTCTCTCTGTCTCTCTGTCTCTCTCTCTGTCTCTCTCTGTCTCTGTCTCTCTCTCTGTCTCTGTCTCTGTCTCTGTCTCTCTCTGTCTCTCTCTCTCTCTCTCTCTCTCTCTCTCTGTCTCTCTCTCTCTCTGTCTCTCTCTGTCTCTGTCTCTCTCTGTCTCTCTCTCTCTCTCTCTCTGCATCTTGTGTTCTCTCCGTTCTGGCCTGTCCTCCGGCTTTCCTTCTGTCGCCTTTTATTATGCATCTACCTCATTCCATTTCCTTTGTTGTTTCATGTCTTCAGGCCCCGGGGAAGAGATGTTCGCACACGTGGCTCCATCCACGACTTCTCGAGTATTATAATTCACTTTTCTTTATTCATCGACTTAATGGCAGCTCTCTGGAGTTCAATAGGTACCTTTACCTTTGATAAACATGTGATGGGTTTCGGGAGTTTTTCAACTCCCGGAGCCCAGCCATAGGCCAGGCTCGTCTGGTGCTTGCTTGGTCAACCAGGGTGTTGCTGGTGGTGGTCCGCCGACCCACATATCCATCACAGCTGTGTTGCGACAGAGCCATTGTTATTGTGTAAGAGTAACTTTACTTGTCGAAGATTATTCCATCTCAGAAGATCGTATGGAAGATGTGATTACGTATGTATGTGTGTGTATTTGTGTGTGTTTATTTGTTTTAAGATTGTCAGTATTTAAAGGAATTTTCAAGTACCTGTTAAGGCGTCCAGGAGTTGAAAGGGAGACAGACTTGAGAGGGTGATGCCCTTGGCTTGTATAGCCTTAAGCTTGAGTGCAGCTAACTTGAAGAAGCTCTCGAGAGTCTTGTTCTTTCAGGTTCTCTGAGGTCTTTTGAGTCTATTTATGTCACCTCTTTACAAAATAATTCAGAATTTGTAGTTTATTATGCTCTTGTTGATTACATCATGGGTTAAATTTTGGCTCTTTCGTTTCATTACTTGTGTTGTAAATATTGTTTTCCTCTCTGTAAATTCATTATCATCGTGTTTTAGCTTCGGTTCTTCGTGGAACATTATCGAGTAACGAGTGAAGGAAGATCGGATCAAGAGATAGGTGACAGCTAAGTACTATGGCACTTCTTATAAAATGCATATCCCTAAAAGAGAACAAAAAAAATTACTAACACGAGTTTAAAATAATAAGATTGATCACAGACACCTAGTAGTCTCCAGGAGGGAAGTTGATAAGTTCCTCAAGTTAGTCCCTGATTAACTAGGCGATTGTGCATACGTTGGATTGCGTGCGACCAGCACTAACGGCTTGATTCACAGGCCATCAGCCCGGAGGTTGGTCTGGGTCCGGACTGCAGGGGGCAGTGACCTCTGGAATTTTCTGCATGTAATGTACAGGTAGGTTGTGTCCTCCGTTTATATCATTGTTATACTGGGGGAGATAGAGCAATAGCTAGAATGGCAATGGATTTTGTTCATGAAAATTGTAGCATTCTTCAGTAACTTGATTACTCGATCTCTGGTATGGCATTGTTTCTCTCTCTCTCTCTCTCTCTCTCTCTCTCTCTCTCTCTCTCTCTCTCTCTCTCTCTCTCTCTCTGAGTAAGTGGACTCTTAACGTACTCGTCTCAATTATGCTTTTTTAAGTCAGTATTTCCTTTATAATGGCTTCTGCAGTAGCACACTAAAGCAGCGTAGCTCAAGGCCGAATGTTAAAGCACGAGGATTCTTTGGTAAATGTTTTCTCTGTATTCGTTTTGCTTCCTTCACCATGTTTATTTTAATGCTCTCTCCCCCTCTTCCACCCTACATAACCGAGGGGTCTCGGTTCCTCACTCCCTATATTTGTCCTTTCCCTTTTCTTATTTTCCCCATTTCCTGTCCTTATTTTCTCTTTCCCTGTCCTTATTTCCCCTTTTCTCATTTCCCACTTCCTTATTTCCCCACTTTCCCTATCTTAATGCCCCTTTCTCTTTCCTTTCCATATTTCCCTTATTTACTGCTTTCCTCTTTTGTCCATGCCTCACCGATATAACCCAAATGTTGCGTTTTCGCTGGCTCTAAAAATTCTCCCCTTTTCTCACCGGAGGCACAAACAAAGACCAACATCAGCAAGAAGCGAGGGCCGAGGCATGATGGAACGACCGCCCTTACCACCATATCAGGACCAATTGATGGCCCCCTTGACAACAGCGCCCACATAACTTTCCGCTCTGGAGTAGGACTTGATCTATTTTCGCAGATGACCTCCGCTTTCAATGGGGCGTTTTAAAGTGCTGTAAATGCCAGTCGAGGGATCATACCATGAATCCAAATCGTGAGTTGGTCGCGTGTTACTCAATACTCTGAAGGTGTTTGATTTCACTCACGGCCTGAACCTTCTTGTTTTCTGCAGACTGGAACTGCACTGCAGCATTTCCTCAGGCTGTTGCTTGTTCGAATGGGTTTCTTTGAAGTTTAAGGTGTTAAAGTAAATGGCGGACACCATTTCTGTTGGCATTTACCTCTTTACTCAGTATCTCAAACCTTTTTCCGTTTTCTCTCATGGTACTCGTATCGTTATACTTTCTAGTTTTATTTCACATGAGGAATTCTTATCTTCTAAATAAAGTATTTGAACCGCTTTAACTTAAGTGCAATGTATTTCCAAGAATGTAATACATTTCAAAAATAGTTACTAACTCTTGGAAGCAAAAAATTCTATCTTACCTTTTTACTAAGCTAAATACATTGCTGTAGATGTTTAAAAGTGGTTATGCATTATTCCGTAAGGAGTAATTGTGCCACTTATGAGCTTTCGATTATTAACGACAAATTTTCAAGACTTGATTGTCTTTTATTTTGATACTTATTAACAGTGGTATTAAACACACGTTTTCACTAACAGTAATAAATTGCCACATTATTTTCCTTTAGATAATTAATGATAGGTACTGGAAGCGGGGAAATAGAGACAGGGGAGGAGACAGGGGAATGAATGAGGGTATTGAACAATGTGAGAAGACTGCGGATCCAAGACTCACAAATCTTCAACTTTCTACCAGCAAGTGTGCAAAATAATGACGGAACAAAGGTAGATGTGTTTGCAAACAAATTAGAACGGTTCTTTCATAGATATTATATTAGGCTGTGACGGCTGTGGGATTGGAGGCAGTAATAGCCTAATTGAGGCCTGGCCTCAGGCAGGGTTTATACCTGAAGGTTACCTGGAGGTTATTCCGGGGATCAATGCCCCCGCGGCCCGGTCCATGACCAGGCCTCCCGATGGATCAGGGCCTGATCAACTAGGCTGTTACTGCTGGCCGTACGCAGTCCAACGTACGAGCCACAGCCCGGCTGATCCGGCACTGACTTTAGGTATCTGTCCAGCTCTCTCTTGAAGGCAGCCAGGGGTTTATTGGCAATTCCCCTAATGCTTGATGGGAGGCTGTTGAACAGTTTTGGGCCCCGGACACTTATGGTGTTTTCCCTTAGTGTACCAATGGCGCCCCTACTTTTTATTGGGGGCATTTTGCATCGCCTGCCCAGTCTTTTACTTTCGTAGGGAGTGATTTCTGTGTGCAGATTTATCATTTTAAAAACCTGAGCTATTTCACATATTCTGTTTTTCTCCACTTTGTGTTTTGTTTCTTAGTTTAAGTTTAGGTTAAGTAAGATTACATAAACATTTAAAAGCACTGAGCTACAGATAAGCATATTAGAAAAAATACACCGTGATGCGTCTGATAACGAGGAGACCGAGGAAGAATAGGAGATGTAGAATGGTTAAGTTTTATCATTACATATGCTGGTCCCAAATCTGCACACAGAAATCACTCCCTACGAAAGTAAAAGACTGGGCAGGCGATGCAAAATGCCCCCAATAAAAAGTAGGGGCGCCATTTGTACACTAAGAGAAAACACCATAAGTGTCCGGGGCCCAAAACTGTTCAACAGCCTCCCATCAAGCATTAGGGGAATTGCCAATAAACCCCTGGCTGCCTTTAAGAGAGAGCTGGACAGATACCTAAAGTCAATGCCGGATCAGCCGGGCTGTGGCTCGTACGTTGGACTGCGTACGGCCAGCAGTAACAGCCTAGTTGATCAGGCCCTGATCCATCGGGAGGCCTGGTCATGGACCGGGCCGCGGGGGCGTTGATCCCCGGAATAACCTCCAGGTAACCATTACAGTCCAGCAACTCCACCTACACCATCCCCATCACGCAACCCCACACCACCTACCAGCCACCACATCCCCACACCATCACCCTCCCTCAGAGGAACATGATCACTCGTGACACCACCACCACACTCCAACAATCGCCACCGCCACCCTCCCCCAGAGGAAGATGATCACCCTCGTGACACCACCATCACACTCCACCCATCACCACCACCCACCCTCCACCCATCACCACCACCACCACCACCCTTCCCCAGAGGAACATGATCACCCTCGTGATACCACCACCACCACCAGAGGAGCATGACCTTCCTTGTGACACTTCCCAAGGTTAAATGATCCTTTTGCACAGGGGAATATCGGTTCCAAAAAACTGTTTCAAACTTCAGTATCTCTTCTATTTTTTCCCCCTCGTCGCCGAGGTCCATTCTGCTAACGACCCCGTAGGCATTTTTGTACCTTTTGTTCGTCTTATCTTTGAAGTCTTTAAGCTTTTGTGTCGCTTCACTCTCGAGACCAAAACCTTCCGGATATGAAATTTGAGAAAATGTGTTCCCATGTATTATTTCAGTGCATGAATTGGGTCGGGCCGAATTTCCAGAGGTTGTGTGTGTGTGTGGGGGGGGGGAAGGTATGAATTATCTCCTTTGGTTTCGTATGTCACGAGTTCCAGAGAAGTTTCTGAAATAAAAGTATGGCAAGAGTAGTTGTGGATTGCCTTGAAGTTTGTCTTCTTGCTCCTTATTCCAGTCCGTAGCGGAAGTCTGTGACATAACGTGGAGGTTTGGCGTTCTTCGCTGTCTCCAGACTCTGGGACT
The DNA here is from genome assembly GCF_038502225.1 of Cherax quadricarinatus. Taxonomy (NCBI): domain Eukaryota; kingdom Metazoa; phylum Arthropoda; class Malacostraca; order Decapoda; family Parastacidae; genus Cherax; species Cherax quadricarinatus. The sequence continues at coordinate 3,322,787 of NC_091307.1, forward strand.
GCTGGGGCCGTCTGTCCCAGGTTTTTCAACAGTTTATGACTTGGGGATGTTTAAAGGTTAGCATTGGTTCGTGCTATTTATTGGAGTTTTCCTAGAGTAGAGGGGTCCCGCAGGATAACTTTTTTTATAGCCAAGGATGATGCAGTCAGTGTTATTCCCGACTGAGTCAAAGCCTTGATTTTATAGAGTACTGTTTGGGGTCCACTCCTAGGTTAGCTTGTCGCTGTTTTCATATGACAATAAACCACATGAAGTGGGCCGCTTCAAACGGTAACTGGATTTTCGCTCTGAAGATGGTGGCTATTAATTTTACCGTTTCTCAAGTTCGGTAGCAACCCAACCCCATGTGCGGCCCTTTCATAGTGTGATCCTTTACTATGAGCAGGTACCTCGTAGTTACTTATGGCACTTCTCTGTGTCACTGCTCCCGCGACCTAGTTCTAGACCTAGGCTACTAGGCTGTTGGTGCTTTTCGCACGTAGTCCAACATAAGTACCACAGTCTGGATGATCAGGATCCGAGTTGAGTAACTTATGAGACCTCTTGAAGAAAGTCAGAGGCTTCATTCGTTCCCTTATGAACGATGGGAGGGCGTTGAAAAATCGAAGACCTCTGATGCCTAGCGAACACTCTCTTAATGAATAATAGCCTGGTTGATTGGGCCTTGATCCTCCAGGACCGGACTGTGGAGGCATTGGCACCCCGGAAACGTACCACAGCACCGTATCATCCTTTGCGGATGATACTAGGATCTGCATGAGGCTGTCATCTGCTGAGGACGCGGTTAACCTCCAAGAAGATATAAACAAAGTTTTCCAGTGGGCAACGGTAAACAATATGATGTTCAATGAGGACAAATTCCAACTACTCCGTTATGGAAAACTGGAGGAGAAAATAACTGGAACAGAGTATACTACAGACTCTGGCCATACAATAGAGCGGAAAAATAATGTAAGGGACCTGGGAGTAGTAATGTCTGAGGATCTCACTTTCAAGGATCACAACAGTGCCACGATCGCACGTGCAAAGAAAATGATAGGATGGATAATGAGAACTTTCAAAACGAGAGATGCCAAGCCAATGATGATCCTTTTCAAATCACTTGTTCTCTCTTGTCTGGAATACTGCTGTACATTAACATCTCCATTCAAAGCAGGTGAAATCGCAGATCTAGAGAGTGTACAGAGATCCTTTACTGCACGTATAAGTTCTGTCAAGCACCTTAACTACTGGGAACGCTTGGAAGCACTTGACTTGAACATTAAAATGGTATAAAATACCGACAGGTTGTTAGGTAAGACACATATGCAACAGTTAGGTATCTTTATTTCGAAACGTTTCGCCTATACAGTAGGCTTCTTCAGTCGAGTACAGAAAAGTTGATAGAAGCAGAAGAGACTTGAAGACGATGTAATCAGTCCATCACCCTTAAAGTTTTAAGGTGGTCAGTCCCTCAGTCTGGAGAAGAGCATTGTTCCATAGTCTGAAACAATATGGAGTTGAAGTGACAGGATGGAGCCTTATATAGCGCCAGGAGGTGAGACGTAGGTCACTAGTAGAACGCAGATGTGATGGACTGATTACATCGTCTTCAAGTCTCTTCTGCTTCTATCAACTTTTCTGTACTCGACTGAAGAAGCCTACTGTGTAGGCGAAACGTTTCGAAATAAAGATACCTAACTGTTGCATATGTGTCTTACCTAACAAGCACTTGACTTGTACTCATTGGAACGCAGGAGGGAGAGATATATTATAATCTACACTTGGAAAATCTTGGAAGGAATGGTCCCAAATCTGCACACAGCACTCCCTACGAAAGTAAAAGACTGGGCAGGCGATGCAAAATGCCCCCAATAAAAAGTAGGGGCGCCATTGGTACACTAAGGGAAAACACCATAAGTGTCCGGGGCCCAAAACTGTTGAACAGCCTCCCATCAAGCATTAGGGGAATTGCCAATAAGCCCCTGGCTGCCTTCAAGAGAGAGCTGGACAGATACCTAAAGTAAGTGCCGGATCAGCCGGGCTGTGGCTCGTACGTTGGACTGCCTGCGGCCAGCAGTAACAGCCTAGTTGATCAGGCCCTGATCCATCGGTAGGCCTGGTCATGGACCGGGCCGCGGGGGCGTTGATCCCCGGAATAACCTCCAGGTATCATTGTGCCCCTCCTTTTTGTTGGAGTTATACTGTACTATCTGCCAAGTCCTTTGCTTTCATACTGACTAATCTAGTTGTTCAGGCTTTTGACCAGTCCCTCCAGGATATTCCAGTTGTAAATTATGATACACCTTTCTCACCTACAGCTCAGAGGACAGTTCAGAGGACTTAATTAAGTATTCACAGTAGTTCCAGTGTTTATGGGATTTTTTTGATCGTAGTTTGACGTGGGACTCTCATCTAAAGCTTAGAGTGGATTCTCTGCGGCTACTAGACCTTTTTTTAACGTGCTCTTACACCGTACCTGGGAAAGGATCGTGCTTTCTCTATAAGCAACCCTGTGCCATTGCAGGCTGGAGTTCGGATGCTGGCTGCTTTCCCGGATTGTAGTCTCGATGTCTTTGCGGTCAGAAAAGAGGGTTTCTCTTCCTTTCCTCCTGTGATTGTCGCAACAGCCTGGTTGACCAGGCAAGCACCAGAGAAGCCTGGTCCAGGCCCAGGATGTGAGGGTAAGAAATCTCTCAAACTCGTCAGAGGTATATCAAAGGTGAAGGCAAGAGGAATATCAGAAACAAAAATCAGAGAGAGATTACTGGTTATAGTTTTATGGCGCATAAGTGAAGAGGCATTACAAATTTAGAATTTTTCCAGTCTAAAACTATCTAAATAAAATATTTTTTTGTTTTCGAAATCTAAGAGAATATGAGGGAAAATGCTGATGTTTTAATCTCTTTTGTAATCATGATTACCTTAAATTGATCCCTCTTTTCGTCTGACTCTACCTGTAGCTGCAGTGCCTGCTTCTGACGTTTAAAACAAATCAGTAGAGTGGCTTTAATTCTGGTCAGCTTTGATGTCCTAGTATTGGAGAGTGCACGTTAGCGTTTTATCTTCAGTGTGGTTCCCGGGCCGTGTAATGCCAGCCGTGTGCTCCATAGGCGTCTTTTCTGGCCACTGGTTCTAGGCTCGCATGATCAACTCGGCCAAATGTCCCCGAGTGAGTGTTTTCACGCAGGTGAAGAGGTCTTCCTAGCTTGTATTGCGCTTGACGCTCCACCGGCAGGTTCAAGGCTCAACCTTTAGGAAACATGGACAGTCTGGTAAAATGAAAGGAATGTCTAAATACGACTATCCGAGGAAGTACCGTAATCAAGTAAATAAAGCCATATGCCGTAAATATTTTCACCCAAAACTGTGAAATTCATAAGAAACACAAACTATCCTTCAGTGCACATTAGAGATCGTGGCAAATTAAGCCACCTGAACGTTAAATTGAACACCGAAATTACTACCATACAGACCTCTACAGTTTTTTTTTTTTTATGTCAGGAATTGAGAAGAATGTATAACCACCTCAGAGGCAAGTTGGACAGGAAATAAAATCAGTGATTGACATATCAGAGCTACAAATAATGCAAACAAGAAAGGTATAAACAATGTAACATTAATTTTTGCAATTAACGAAATATCGTTTTCAAGACGATTCTTTTAAGGCAAAAAGCAGTGTCAGCAACTTTCACAGAGACTTAATAAAGCCGATTTTGGCAAAATATTGGCGCCTAATAACAACTTACCCGAGTTACTTAACACTCGGGGCTCCACCAGCAAACCAAAAGCTCCGTCAGTAAGATTTGATTGGGGCAGTAATATTACTTCGAAGGCGAGTCTTAGGTTTTAGTGTATAAACGTAGAGTATTGCGTTGTATGGTAGAGGCCTGCTTAGGCCAACCTAATGGAGAGTCTTGAGAGAATATTCAGCTGGTATTTTGTCTGGAGCGGTAGTGAGAGCGATACAACGTCTGGTAGAGTGTTGCCATCTGGCCCACGCCAGATGGTAACACTAGGCCTAGAGGCCGTGGTGCGAAACTAAACCCGCAAGTGGCTACGGCTCTACCGACAGGCCAGGAGCCCCACCTGCAGACCTGGGGCTCTACCTGCAGACCCGGGGGTCCACCTGCAGACCCGGGGGTCCACCTGCAGACCCGGGGCTCCACCTGCAGACCCGGGGCTCCACGTGCAGACCCGGGGCTCCACGTGCAGACCCGGAGCTCCATCTGCAAATCCGGGGCTCCACTGCAAACTTGGGGCTTCGCCAACAGACATTAGTGTCTCACCTGCAGAACCTGGGTTCTACTTGCAGAACCGAAGCTTCGCTAGTAGACCCGAGGCTTACTGGCAGACCCGTCAGAAAAATGGTAGAGTTACCAGAAAACAACACCAATATGTAACTCTAGCAGACCACCACAGCAGCTCTTCCATGCTTCCTTTCACTCTCCCCCTCCCCCTTACCACCTCTCTCTCTCTCTCTCTCTCTCTCTCTCTCTCTCTCTCTCTCTCTCTGATTTATCTCTGGGAGGTTATAACCTCAAAATGACTCGTCAGTACCCAGCATCACACGCTCCAAAACAAACCCTCACCTACTGCCCTCACCTGATTCAACCCCTCTTCCCCTCACCTTTACGTCTCTACACTGTATTCTCCCCTTCGTTTCCCTCTGACCCATTTTATTCCCTTCTCAACTTTCCTCCCTTTTTACCACACTTTCCCCTCTTGTGTACTGCCATCACGTTCGGTTCTAAGTCTCAACTTAGGCTACCTTTCTAACCTCCTACCTTTGTTTTTTCTTTAGTCCCTTTTTTTTACGCTCAGCTCGAGCTTACATCATTTTTCCCGAGCCCACTGGCCATGTAATGAGCCCACAGCCTTAGCCTACAACCCATACCTGGAGTATACCTGGAGAGGGTTCCGGGGGTCGAAGCCCCCGCGGGTCGGTATGTGACCAGGCCTTCTGGTGGATCAAGGTGTGATCAACGAGGCTGTTGCTGCTAGCCGCACGTAGTCCAACGTGCGAACCACAGCCCTTCATGCCTTCTCGCTGCAACTCCCTCTCTCCACCTCACACAACCTGGTTTACAACAGGGCAGCAACACACTGCTGATGTATTCGATTTTGCTAGATAAAAGACTGATTTATGTAGCTCACATAACGTTATTTTTTGCTCTGTAATGTGATGGTGTTGCATCTGTTGCATTCGTAATTGATATTAGTTGCTACATGTAGCTGATTCCGAGGAGTCATCGCCCCCGGGGCCCGATCCCTGACCAAGCCTCCCGGTTGCTTACCTGATAAACCAGGCTGTTTGTGGCAGCCGCACGCTGTCTGCGAGACTTAGGAGTGCTAATGTCAGTAGATCTCGCATTCACTAAGACAACTTTGTTGTCATTGCTGCCACAAGGAAAATTATAGGCTGGATAACTAGAACTTTCAAGGCAAGAGATGCTGAGCCAATGATGATACTGGAATACACTGAGAGCCACATTCAGGGCAGGCGAGGTTGCTTAGCTGGAAAACGTATAGAAAACATTCACTGCTTGTGCACACTCAAGCATCTGTCTGAGCTACTGGGAAACACTGGAAGTCCGTATAACTGTATTCCTTTGGAAGTAGGTGAGAAAGATACATAATTTACTTGGAAAATCCTGGAGGGACTGGTCCCAAAACTGAACGCTGAAATCACAGGGGCGCAACGAATACACTAAGGAAGAACTCGACGAGTATCAGAGGTACCCAACTTTTCAACGCCCTCCGTTCGTGCTTACGTGGAATTATGAACATATCTCTGGTGATCTTCAACTGGAGAAGTTCCTCAAATTAGTACCTGACCAACCGGACTGTGGTTCTTACGTTGGACTGCGTGCGGCCAACAATAACAGTCTGATCAGACCTTGATCAGCCAGCATCAAGTCCTGATCAGGGACCGGGCTGCGGGGGCATTAACCCCCGGAAACGTCTTTCAGATATCCTTTGGTAAGTTGTAAAGCTCCCTCTAGAACAGTGGTTCCCAAACTGGGGGTAAATTACCCCCTGGGGGTAATTTAACAATTTTTGGGGGGTAATGGAGGGGTGACAGAAAAAAAGTTATGAATTCTGAAAATCAAGAAAACAATGCGGTACCCGGTATGAGGATTATTGTTAACTTTGTCTTAGTATATAAAGTTGTAAAGTAAACCTATTATAAGTAAGTAATAAAGTTAAACCAAATAACAATAAACATCAAAAACTAATATACAGTATTAGAAAAGAAGAAATATATAGCTAAGTGTGTGGAAACCCAAAAGTATTTTGACAAGTATGCTTCAGGACAAAAGTCACTCAGTAGCCCAGATCGACCTGTCCAGTACGCATCACTCACTTCCTGAGGCTGCCTCTATTTCACACTGTCAGTTTATCTGTGAGCATCAGCCGAGGTAGACATAAGCTGGTATGTATGTGTACTGCCCTGTGCAGTATATAGTTAGTATTTACCCACTGTTACTGTGAATTTGTAGCTATTATTAATTTTATATATAATGTATGTGTGGTTCTTACGTTTTCAATGGTTTTGCTAGGATTAGCAGAGTATGCGAGGCTGTATACGTTCACGTTTAGCCATATATATCAATAATAACAGCATTTTGTGAAAGGGGTAACATGCTTTATGTGGCATGTTAAATTGGGTAACAAGCTGAAAAAGTTTGGGAACCACTGCTCTAGAAGATAGCTAGAAGGTTTAATGGTAATTCCTCTTATGGAGGAAGAGAGCATATTAAAAAGCTTTGATCCCCTTACACTTACTGAGTTCTGTGTATTTTTGTTGCCCATGTTTTTTACTGCAGGTATTTTTGCTTTCATAGGGAGGAATTTCTACGCGCAGGATTTATCCTTCCAAAATTTTCCAAGTGTAAATTATGATTCTCACTCTCCTGCGGTCCAAGAATTACGGTCCATGGGACTTCAACTAGTCGTAGTAGCTCATCTGTTTGATCCAGAAAGATCATTCAGATATTCAGCTATGACTTCGAACAGATTATGAATAGGGTTTGGACGGAAGCTAATGGCCTTGCGCTGCTGCTGACGCTCGCACGCCCAATGTGTGTGACTGAAGACATCTAATATGGAACGATATGGCTTATATATGAGCTGACGCCCCCGCCACTGACGTTAGTGCCGCCGCCTCCACAGGTGAGGACTCGGTTGAGTGAGGATCGACTTCTAGTATGGTATGAACTGCGATTTTTTTTCGGTTTTCTCCTATCCTGGTTTTTTTAAGTAATGTGTCGCCGTCGTGGTTGTGGTATCCACAATTGGTAGTTGTGGCAAAATGTTCTCTTTGCTAACGGTAAATTTTCTTCAACTTCGATGTTGGAGAAAATTTACCGTTTGCACTTTTTTTTAAAGCGATGAATTGTCATATGGTTCAACTTTTTATTAATCTGCAAAAAAAAAAAAAAAGGCTGCAGAACACATATTTTCTTGGGGTAACGTTTCGCTCAGTGTACAGGTTTTTGGTAATTATTGTTAAAGCTTTAGTAACAGAGAGTGCAATGTTGTTACGATAAAAGTTTGCTTTGCAACCGTTCTTTCAGTTTGCTATTGTTGATATACATCTTCGATGAGTTTCGAGTCTTACTACTCTCTGAGCCCGGCCATGGGTCAGGCTCGTCTTGGCTTTGTTATTTAAATCTTGCTGATCAGCTGGTCTGTGGTACATACGTCTGACTGCGGGCGGCTGGTACTAACATCCTGATCTATCAGACCATTAACCAGGGGGCCTGGACTGAGACCGGGGCGCGGGGGGAAATGACCCCTGGATGCAACTGTAGGTAACCTATTACCTCTCATTGTGTTTATTATTATTATTATTATTATTATTATTGGTGCTGAGACACTCCGTCTTCGCCTCTTCTTTATCTCGTTTCTTTTTATTCCTTAGCTTTCGTTTGTACTCTCTCTTTTTCCTTGTTTTACTTATATTTCTTTGTTGTTTCATTTATCCAATACTCGTTCCTTCATTCTTCTTCCATTAATTTTCGTATTAGCTAAGTTCCCTCCCTTGACTTCTTACATTTTCTTCGTTTTTTGTTTGCTCATTTCCTCTATTTTATCTTATCTCTCTCTATCTCTATCTCTCTCGGCCGCGCGTCTCTTTCCCCTCCCGTACATTCCCCTCCTTCCATCCCCCTATCCCTTTCTCTCACACACTCCTTCCCTCACTCTTCCTCCTCCCGTTCCATCATCCTGGTGGCCTCTCATCCACTGGTAGCTGTGTCCTCCGCCATAATGCTCCAGCACCAGCTCTACGCTCCTCCGTTCATCGTAACTTCTCTTCCTCTTCCTATATTTCATCAGCTTTATATCCGCTGCTTAGCAAACACGCGCTGGCTTTCTCTCTCTCTCTCTCTCTCTCTCTCTCTCTCTCTCTCTCTCTCTCTCTCTCTCTCTCTCTCTCTCTCTCTCTCTCTCTCTCATTTACTCAAGGGTTTTTACAGGATCAGGTTAAGAGTTTCTACCTATATTTACAAGCTTAGAACTGTTGCCTACTTCAGGTCATCATGAAAGGCTTTTTATTGTTATATCAAATAAACAGGATGAAATTGGAGCCATCCGTGGACCAGCGATTTCATTTGGTCAGTTGACTTGATTTCATCGATGTCATTGCAGTACGAACATGTTCCAGACTGGAGTCATTCTATGAATGAATAATCTCAAATGAAGTGAGATGGGTACACCCAGGGTTTAGTTACTATTTGCTACCCGTCTTGTACAGAGACTCTGGATGACCGCTAAGAGGAGCCAAGTGTGGCACCTTGACAATATTGGCCTTGTACATGATAGTTAACCCAAATCTCTCCGGTGCTTAACTCTGCTGGAATGATAGATCTATCCAGGCCTGGTGCAGTCTTGCTTGGTTTTCTATTCTGTCCAGAAGGGTAGATGAAACATAGGGCAGGCAGTCCAAGACAGCGAAGTATACTCAAGGAGTGAGCAGACTGATGAGTTATACAGAGTTGTTCTTCAAAGATGTTTGGAATCAGATTTCACCCGTAGGATATTCACTTCATCTCCGGGCTCCAGCACGCCCATTCGTTCTTACCACTTCAGTATTAACATACTGCTTAGAGGCCATCATTTGTGTTTTCTTAAAAACAAAGGCAGTCTGTCATCGTTTTTCCTTAGCTGATAATTGTACCTGAAAGCAGCAGGAGTTTTCTTGCTTACATAACTAAATGTCAGAGCAGAGTTATTCACATAGGCTTAGGATTCTGGGATGAAGTGAAGGGCATTGAAGTAAACATTTCATAACAATGGGCCGAACACAATTCCCAGTGGTACATTGGCACCAGCTGAGTGTTCTACTTACTCTGTCCCATTGAGAACCACTCTTTGATGTACCTTGATAATCGCTAAGGTGGTGTAGAGTAGTACCAGAGACTCATAGTGCTTGCAGTTTTGCCAAGAGTCTTTGGTGCCTTACTCTATCGAAAGCACTGGCAATAACCAGTGCCACTACACAGCTGACCTTTGAATGATTAACAGATCGGCAGCAGAGCGACATTTTCTGAAGAATATTGACGATCACAAAGAAGCAAGTGGTAGCGGAAAAATGCTGTTATTTGCCGTGAGATTCTCTCATCTGTGTCTGTCTGTCTGTCTGTCTGTCTGTCTCTCTCTCTCTCTCTCTCTCTCTCTCTCTCTCTCTCTCTCTCTCTCTCTCTCTCTCTCTCTCTCTCTCTGTCTGTCTGTCTGTCTCTCTCTCTCTCTCTCTCTCTCTCTCTCTCTCTCTCTCTCTCTCTCTCTCTCTCTCTCTCTCTCTCTACACAGGGTTTGACAAGGTTAAGGATCCCTAGCTTTATTGACAGCTATTTACAGGTTAAGGATTCCTAACTTTATTGGCAAGCTAAGAGCTGTTACCTACATCAGCTCATTTGAAAGCATTTTTATTGTTATGAGACATACAAGTAGGGAACAGGATGAAGTTGGAGCCATCTGTGGGCCAGCATTTTCATTTGATCAACTGACGTTATCTCGTTGACATCATAATGCTGTACGAATGTGTTCCATACTCGAGTCATCCTTGGTATGTATGATCTCAGATGGAGTGATGTTCTGGAGAAGGGTACAGCCAGAGTGAAGTTGCTGCTTTCTGCCCGTCTTGTGGCATAAAAGCTTGTTTCACGCTGTCCTCGAAGTGGATCCAAGTGTGGTATTTTGACAATATTGGCCTTGTACATAACAGTAAGGCCACCCACATCCCTCCTATGTTGAAGGCTCTGCTGAAATGACAGATCTATCCAGGATGGGTCCAGGCGAGAGATGAGACGTCTTGCTCTGTTCTCTACTCTGTCAAGCAGTCGCAGATGAGAGGGGGGACAGGCAAACCAAGAAAGTGGAGCATACTCAAGGTGTGAGCGTACTTGTGCCTCGTACAGGATCTTGCAACCCCTACTGTCAAGCAGATGCGAGATACGGCGAAGTGCTGTAAGCTTCCTGGCTGCCTTGTTTGCAAGATTTACAACATGGTTCTTCATGGTTAGTTTGGAGTCAAATTTCACCCCAAGGATATCAACTTCTTCTTCAGGTGCCAACATCCTCCCATTCATCCTTACTACTGCACCAGCATTACCATCATGGTGCCTAGAGACGATCATCATTTGCGTTTTCTCAGGTGCAAATGTTACTTGCCATCTATTTCCCCAAGCTGATATAGCTCTCAGCTGGTGATTGATGTAGCTTAGAGCAGCTGGCATTTCTTCTCTTGGATAAGTGAATGTCAGTGTACAGTCGTCTGCATATGCATGTGATTCTGGGATGAGATGAAGAAGGTCGTTGAAGTAGACATTCCATAACAGTGGACCCAGCACACTCCCTTGGAACGCTTGCCCCAATAGGATGCCTTGCTGATTCCGTTCCATTGAGGACTACACTTAGAGATCTATCCATGAAGGTAATCACTGAGGAGACATAGCGTAGAGCCTGCAATTCCCAGTGCTTGAAGTTTTGCTAAGAGGCCCTGGTGCCACACCCGGTCGAAAGCGCCAGCAATGTCCAGTGCTACCACACAGCTGACTTTGGATTCATCCAGTGACTGGTGCCACTTAGTGGAGAGGTTTAACAACAGATCAGCAGCAGAGTAACCTTTCCTGAAGCCATATTGACGATCACAAAGTAGTGAGTGGTAGTCAAAAAAATCTGTCATTTGTCTTGAGATTATTGTCTCAAGGATCTTACCAGTGATTGACAGGAGTGACACTGGTCTGTAGTTGCTGATTTCTGCTCTGCTCTTCTTTTTGTGAACAGGGACTACATTGCCTCTTTCCATGGAGAGGGCCATTTACACTGTACTAGGCAGTGCTGAAAGATGCGAGTTAGAGGTGCTGCTAGCTGGTCTGCACATCTTCTCAACAATCTTGGGCTCAACTTGTCTGGGCCCACAGCCTTTTCTTGGTCAAGTGATTTAAGAAGGAAATGCACCTCCTCCTGCCTTATTGTCACCCCTGACAGTTTTGACACAGTTCTTGCAGTTCTCTCTCTCTCTCTATCTCTCTCTCTCTCTTTCTCTGTCTGTCTGTCTGTCTCTCTCTCTCTCTCTCTCTCTCTCTCTCTCTCTCTCTCTCTTTTTCTCTCTCTCTTTCTCTTTCTCTCTCTCTCTCTCTCTCTCTCTCTCTCTCTCTCTCTCTCTCTCTCTCTCTCTCTCTCTCTCTCTCTCTCTCTCTCTCTCTCTCTCTCTCTCTCTCTCTCTCTCTCTTTCTCTCTTTCTCTCTCTTTCTCTCTCTCTCTCTCTCTCTCTCTCTCTCTCTCTCTCTCTCTCTCTCTCTCTCTCTCTCTCTCTCTCTCTCTCTCAGAGAAACGGAGCAAAAAAAAAAAGTCATCAATGAAATTAAAAGAAAATAAACATGCTCTTACTGAAATACTCTGGAAAGATAGAATGAGTAACAGTTTCTTAAAACAGCGTCTGAAGATGATGATTCCACACATACTGTTAAGTAAAAATATGAGAAACTGTAAGTTGGAAAGAAAGAGGCTCTCCCAAATGTTACACAAGTGTCTCATTTATCAACTTGTATGTTTTCTGAAGCATTTATACAAACAGTTGGGTATCTTTATTGTTAAAACACTTTTGCCTACACGGTTATCTTCAGTTAAATACAGAGGAGAATAAATTCAGAGACAGCAGCAGTAGTGGGGAGGTAAAGATGATATTATCAGTCCATCAACCTTGGAGAAATTTTCGAGGTGGTCACTCCCTCAGCGTGGAGAAGGAGTCAGCTGCATAACCTGGAAGAATATGAAGCTTAAGCACGGGAATGGAGTTTTATGTACTGTGAAGATGGGTGTTGCAGGGGGCGGGGTCCACTAGTAGAAGCAAGAATGCAAGGACTGAGGAGTACTGCAGCAGTTCTACTGGCCCATGCTAAGCAGGTTCCTCTCGAGTCCAACACTTGTCACTCTTAACTAGTGGTTAAGCAATGAAGTTGTGGAAGATGTCCCTTGTACCAAGATACCGTTGTGTTGACAAGGTTGATGGATTGATCACATTATCTTTATCTTGCTATTACTACAGCCTCTAATTTATTCTCCTCTGCATTTGACTGAAGAAGCCTGCCGCGTAGGTGAAACGTTTCACCAATAAAGATACATAACTGTTACTGCAAGAAGGGTATAAAATACCAACAATATGAAAGTTAAGACACATGTGCAACATCTGGATATCTTTATTGTAGACGTTTCGCCATCCAGTGGCTTTATCAATACAGATTCTAGGACATAATAGGAAGACAGTAGAACAATATACAAAAGATGAGGTAATCAGTCCCTCAGCCTTGGAGTTAGTGTTCACAGCATCGTGGTGGAGGAGAATCTGGAGCAAAGGCAAGAAGACTGGCGGTTATATAGGCGTCCACCACCACGATGCTGTAAACACTTAACTCCAAGGCTGAAGGACTGATTACCTCATCTTTTGTATATTGTTCTACTGTCTTCTAATTATGTCCTGGAATCTGTATTGACAAAGCCACTGGATGGCGAAACGTCTACAATAAAGATATCCAGATGTTGCACATGTGTCTTAACTTTCATAACTGTTATTCATCAACTTGGTACTATATTTCATTTTCATCATACCAGTCTGACACAGCAACTCAACGGTATTTTGATACAGAGGACATCATCCACAACATCATTGTTTAACCACTAGTTGATTCCAGCGGGACCTGCCTAGCATGGGTCAGTAGGCCTGCGGTAGTTCTCCTTAATTCTTACCTTCTTTCTTCCACTATTGGACCCCCCCCCTTCTTCTATATCCATTTACATATCGTAAATTGAAATCCCTAAGCAACAAAATATTTTGGTCCGAGTTTGAAAGATTTTCAATACTTGATTACTGTCAAACCTTCATCATCATTTGTATGGAAAAAGACGTGTACAGCTCAGGACAGTTAATCATCATTTGTCGTGTAAATGGGAGAATTTTTAACGCACAGGCCAACCCTTCCCATCCCCCCGTTGTCTGTTTCTTCTGTCACATTCAAAGTTTATTCTCTTTTTCAAAGAGAATAAACTTTGAATGCGAGTACATTGTAACTTGCAGTTCTATATTTCATTGTCAAAGGGAATTTCGAAGAATCTCGTAGCTGTCATCACGAGAGAGCTTGATAAATTAAGTCATTTCCTGATCAGTCCAGCTGTGGTACCTATAGCAAGCTGGATTACGTGCTGCCAGCACTAACAGCCTGACTGGCTAGGCCGTCAGTTAGGAGACCTAGTCTGGAATCTTTCTGTTGTGGTAGTGATCTCCGAAACCATGTACATGTAATTTCTTCCCCTAGCTCTCCTTGCTCTTCCCTTCCTCTTCTCCCCTTCTTTCTCCCCTATTCTCTCCCCTCGGCTTCTCTCCTTCCCCTCTCCTCCTCTTCCATTTCTCCTCCCCCTCCATTTCTCTCCCCCTCCGCTTTTCTCAGCCTCCCTCTCGCTTCCCTCAACCTCCCTCTCGCTTCCCTCAACCTCCCTCTCGCTCCCATCAACCTCCCTCTCGCTTCCCTCAACCTCCCTCTCGCTTCCCTCTCCTCCTCCCCCCTCTCTCCCCCTTCTCCCCCTCTACCCCTTTCCTTCGCTCTTTCTCTTTCCTTATCCATCCCTCCCATTCTCCCATCCTTCTCCCTCCCCTCCACTTCTCTTCCCTTTCTTCCCACGCTGTATTACTCCTAAGGGAGCAGATCTCACTCCATAGTTCCTTGGCTCCACTAACGACATTGTATGTCTGTCTTGCAGCTGTGTTAATTCACCGTATCTCGCCTCACCTCTGGCTGTTTCATAGTTCCGCAGGTCTAATATACACACCCGCTGAACAATATTAAGATGCCTACACTATTTCAGTGTTGCGCACATGTGTAAGACGCACAGCCAGTAAAACAGCATTAAGTGGTTGGTTATCTCAGGGTTGTGCAAGATTGTAAGATACCGAGAAATATGTGAAGCCAATTGGCAAGAAAAAAAAAATTGCCTTTTTCCAGTTTTCGCTCCCAGGTAAATTAATGAGAAAATTGAGTCTGGCTCTCTGGATTCCTTATAGGAAATGGGATATTTTAGGAGAGAGAATTCATGTGCAAATCTAATATAATTTAGTATTTTTTTTTTCGCATTACCTAAGCATCTATGTAAACGTATGTCTGACATTATGTCGAAGCCAACCATATTTGTTCATTATGATTTATACATACCGGTAAGTGCTTCTGATTTATATACAAGTGCTTCTGATTTATATACAAGTGCTTCTGATTTATACACAAGTGCTTCTGATTTATATACAAGTTACCTGGTTACCTGGAGGTTACCTGGAGGTTATTCCGGGGATCAACGCCCCAGCGGCCCGGTCCATGACCAGGCCTCCCGATGGATCAGGGCCTGATCAACTAGGCTGTTACTGCTGGCCGCACGCAGTCCAACGTACGAGCCACAGCCCGGCTGATCCGGCACTGACTTAGGTATCTGTCCAGCTCTCTCTTGAAGGCAGCCAGGGGTTTATTGGCAATTCCCCTAATGCTTGATGGGAGGCTGTTGAACAGTTTTGGGCCCCGGACACTTATGGTGTTTTCCCTTAGTGTACCAATGGCGCCCCTACTTTTATTGGGGGCATTTTGCATCGCCTGCCCAGTCTTTTACTTTCGTAGGGAGTGATTTCTGTGTGCAGATTTGGGACCATTCCTTCCAAGATTTTCCAAGTGTAGATTATGATATATCTCTCCCTCCTGCGTTCCAACGAGTACAAGTCAAGTGCTTCCAAGCGTTCCCAGTGCTTCTGATTTATATACAAGTGCTTCTGATTTATATACATGTGCTTCTGATTTATATACAAGTGCTTCTGATTTATATACAAGTGTTTCTGATTTATATACAAGTGTTTCTGATTTATATACAAGTGCTTCTGATTTATATACAAGTGCTTCTGATTTATATACAAGTGCTTCTGATTTATATACAAGTGCTTCTGATTTATATACAAGTTTCTCTGATTTATATATAAGTTTCTCTGGTTTATATATGTTTGCCCAAAGTATCTGGGTTAAGGTGGTTGGTAATGATATATTAACTTCTGCCTTTAGTTATAAAATTACCCTCAATGTATATAATGACTTTACCTCGCTTGTGTAGTGCAGTCTTAATGTGAAAACTGGTTTGACTATGAAATTAATATAAATATTAAAACTGCAAATTGGCTCTGTAAAGTGAGTGAAGTTATTGTATACAAACCACTGAAATATATTGATTCCCTTTGTAAACTAATGACATTTACTGAATGTTAAGAAACAATTATTAGGTGGCAAGTTTTTAAATAAAAATATCTGTCAGTCTGTTGCTGCTAGGATGCAGAACACCTAATAAATTAAGTAGCTCTTTGTGTGTGTGTGTGTGTGTGTGTGACTCCCATGATCATAAGCTTTCACATTGTTGATGAGGACGTCATTAACATAGAGCAAACTCGGCGAGAAAATATAATTAACCGCTCTCTGGCAGCGCCAGAACATAATGATATATGTTGTTAAATCAAAGGGAACTTTAGTCCGTTTTACAGGAAAATTAAAGTTATACTTAACTGATCTAGTAGATTCTCTGAAATAATGTTTCTATCACATTGAACACGGTGTTATTGATCTAAATCTGGCCCCTTTGGGTTTTCTAGTGACGTAGATATCGATCCACACCTCCTTGGCCCTCTGGTTCATGTAATGACGGAGACACCGATCCATACCTCCTAGGCCTGGGTCTTCTAGTGACGGGGCCATCTACACACATCACCTAGTCCTTCTGGACTTTTTAGTGGCGGGGCCATTGATCCACTCCTGGCCATCCGGGTCTTCTAGTGGCGGGGGTCATTGATCCACATGTGGGCCCTCTGGGTCTTCCAGTGACTGGGCCATTGATCCACACTTCTCTCTGCCCTCTGGGTCTGCTAGTGACGGAGTCATCGATCCAAGCCTGGGAACTCTGGGTCTTCTAGTGACGGAGTCATCGATCCAAGCCTGGGAACTCTGGGTCTTCTAGTGACGGAGTCATCGATCTACGCCTAGGAACTCGGGGTCTTCTAGGGATAGGGCCATCATCATCTCATTCTTTCGTTAATTTCTTTTACTCTGTAGCGCGACTGAGTTTTAATTTTCTATAACTTTGAGACTTTAAGGTATTATAGTATTCATTCGTTTAAAGGGCATCGTTACATAACCTTTGCCACGACTTCCACGCTTCCTGTTTTTCGCCTTCGCGTGTTTCCTTGCTATACAAGAACAAAAGAAGAATTTCCACATCAGCATTTCTCGTATCTGTGAATAACTAAGGTACCTTATTTTACTTGGAGCCCGTTACCTTCCAGAATAGCTGTGCGGCCTTTTTCAACTTTTTCCAGATATCTCTGGAACATTGTACAAATGTGACCTTTTGTTCCAGTCTTCGCTGGGGAGCACTGCACTACCTAGTTATATAATTTAGGTTTCGTAAGGCTCATCACATTCTTGTATCACCTTGTGACTGAATAAATTTAAAATTCGTACTCTGGCCAAGATTTCCCAGGTTCCACAAGCACGCTTTTGCCTGGAAATCCGCATGTAAGTCTGGCAACTTTCCAGATACGTGGCGCTGCGTACCAGAGCCAAGGAATATTGCACTAAAGAGAAATAAATGTTAAAATCAGAGTATGATGCTGTTTAAGAAGCCTATCCTGGAGGCATAATGTAAGGCAGTCTGAAGAGCTGTGTATTAAAATTTATTTACACGGTTCCGTGAATGTTCACCGAGAAGTGTATCAGTGTATATGAACAGAGTTCATTTGTATCCTTAGTTGCGATAGGGATTAAAGGATATTTGAAAAGTAACTAGGCAGATTGTGGACTAGATGATCATAGTAATATAGATCTTTAACTAAAAGAATAAAATTCACTCCATCCCCTTCAATTTGTTAGTCTCTCCATAGATCCATTTAATTTTTTTTTCCTTTCAAAGATATGCCTTGAGATCAAAATAAAAAAAAAAGCGGGGAGTTCTTGATCCAAGTATTAGAAGCTGTTCTTCCCTTCGATCAATCTTGATCAATTCCCTTTTTCCAGGCGCTGGATGACTCTGACGGATTTAGCGCTTTTGCTATGAATATAGCTATGATATTTTTTTTTACTTCGTTTCTTTGCTACTTTTTTCGTGTTTTGTTTTCTTTGACTTTCAACAAAGGAACATTATTACGTCCAGTCATCCTAGCAAGAAAGATGAGCAGACACCTTACAATTAATTAAACAAAAACTGTTTACTATGATGAATACACAAGGAACACTATCCAAAATGGAGGCAACAGGAGCCGGTGCACTGTGAGTAAAACAAAGCGCAACTACAGGTACGTTCACTGTATACCTGGAGAGAGGTTTCGGGGGTCAGCGCCTCCGCGGCCCGGTCTGAGACCAGGCCTCGTGGTGGATCAGGGTCTGATCAACCAGGCTGTTACTGCTGGCAGCACGCAAACTGGCGTACGAACCACAGCCCGGCTGGTCAGGTACTGACTTTAGGTGCCTGTTCAGTGCCTTCATGAACACATCCACAGGTCTATTGGTAATCCCCCTTATGTATGCTGGGAGGCAGTTGAACAGTCTTGGGCCCCTGACACTTTATTGTTTTGTCTCTGTGTACTCGTGGGGTCCCTGCTTTTCATTGGGGGAATGTTGCATCTCCTGCTGAGTCTTTTGCGTTCATTGGGAGTGATTTTCGTGTACATTAATGGTACTAATCATAGGGTTTTCATAGTGTATATTATCATGTATCTCTCTCGCCTGCATGCCAAGGAATACAAATCAAGGGACTTCAACCGTTCCCAGTAATTTAGGTGCCTTATCGTACTTATGTGTGCCGTGAAAGTTCTTTGTACACTCTCCAAGTCAGCAATTTCGCCTGCCTTGAAGGGGGCAGTTAGTGTACAGCAGTATTCCAGCCTAGAGAGAGGCAATTTGAAGAGAATCATCATGGGCTTGGTGTCACTAGTTTTGAAGGTGTTCATTATCCATCCTATCATTTTTCTAGCAGATGCGGTAGAGACATTGTTGTGGTCTTTGAAAGCGAGATTCCCTGACATTATCACTCCCAGGTCCTTCACATTACTTTTTCGCTCTATTGCATGGTTAGAATTTGTTGTATATCCCGATATCGTTTTAATTTCCTCAAGTTTACCATATCTGAGTAGTTGAAATTTCTCTTCATTGTTTTGCGTGGCCCATTTGAAGATTTGGTTGATTTTGTAACCGACACTTTTTTTTCCTTTTGGTATATATTTTAGTGCAAATTCTTGTGAAATCACCCAAAAATATACTAGGACTATCAGAATTGAGTTGAGCATTTTTTTTAATATTTACCAAAAAAACACGATTAATGTTTACGTGTTGGAAAATATTCCTGCATCGCACTATGCATGTGATGTACACCAGAGATAGAATATTGAATTATAACCATAACCAGCGTTATGACATGAAAATATTAACATCAGTTAACGGGTAACCTTGTTTGCTATAGAAAAAAACTACCGAAAAGAGAAAGTCCTTTTTACTGCGCATACGGCATTAAACTGTGTCTAGTTCGAGATAAGGATGAGTTTAACTACTAGCTCCCTCGCACTCGGTACATGCTGAAGACAAAGAATAAAAAGCCACAATACCGGGACTGGAACAATACGCAGATAACCTGCACGTAGAAGCCATTAATAGTCCAAGTCGGATCGAAACGTCATAAGTTTGTATCCTCTATTCCGGATATTTGTGTACAGTATATGCTATTTAACATTCCACGCCTTTTTTTCCGCAGGAACATCGCTTCGTATTAAATTCAGTCCTGTAACTGTATCTGATCACCATCAACAGAGCTTCTGAAGCTGATGGTAAATCTGGTTCAAGTCGGCTATTAAAAAATATCCATCTATAATCACCTGGATCCAAGAGCATTCCCATCCACCTCTGAACTGGAAATAAATACCTAAGCTGTTATACCGTTGTGTCGCAGCTGTTGGTGGCAGTGTCTGAATCTGCAGAGAAGAGCTTGCACAAACTTGTCACAAATCATTAATGGGCATCCTCCGCTCAGAGTTCACCAGTAGTGCTTGTTCGACGATGTTTTGTTCTTCGTGGATGCATCGACTCCATATTATGCCAAACATGAGCCGCACGGCTCATGTTTGAATATATATCTACTCTATTTTCAGTAATTTCCGTATTTGCTGTTACCAAACGCTGTGTGCGCACGTCGATGGATTCATCATTGATTTTAGCACAACCCTCAGTGCCCATTGTGATAAAATGTTCAGTTTTTCTTGAATTTATAGTCCATAACTTTATTCCCCACTACTGATTTGAAGGTTTTTCAACCCCATTCTCCCAAATCTTCACTTTTGTTTTTCCGCATTCACAGTTTTTTTCATCATTACCACCAGTGGCGCTGTTACACAGGTGTCCATCTACACGAAATGGGATTATTATCCCAAAGATACTAGAGAGCACAAGCTATTTCCTTGAAGTCTCTTGCCTGTCTTACTTTTGTCAGATTGTTCTGTTACTCGCTTATCAGAATTCTGCATCCGTTACCTCCTGCTTACCACCATTAAAATAAGCACATGCAAGCATGTGATGAATGGTTTAGAAAACCGACAAGTTGAAGAATTGAGACACTTATGCAACACATGGGAATCTTTATTGAAGAAACGTTTCGCCACACAGTGGCTTCATCAGTCCAATACCCATTTCTACTTTGTATTGGACTGATGAAGCCACTGTGTGGCGAAACGTTTCTTCAATAAAGATTCCCATGTGTTGCATAAGTGTCTCAATTCTTCAACATACAGGCATAAACAGGAATCACCATTGTGCCCATCGGGTCTCCGCCATTCTCAGACTACGTGTTAGCTCTCCTGTCGTGGTTTCATTAGCACTGGTTCGATAACCAAATCTGACGATAACCCGGCACTATATCTGTCACTTTGTTGAATAACTTGGTGTCCACTTTGGAAGAGAGCAAATACACCTGGATTCGGGCTCTTGCATTGCATCATTTTATAAGTAGATTTGCATAGATTTTGCATACAAATTGTACCCATCAGCTGTGAAATATAGCAGCATTTCTCGAAGAAAATGTTACCAGCTTCCCATTCTGTTTAATTTTATGAAGTGGCGAAGAACATCAATCAGCTCTATATCTATCATCGGCAGATATGCGATAAATAATTGTCCTGGAGGACATCTTGACTCCCAGCTTGCACTAATGTTGACCAACAATTTTGGCAGACACATTAGTCGACATATTTTTTGAGATCAAGTTTCAGTTTAAAGCAGTTATACCGGAGATTAGGCAATTCTCGTAGACCAGTGACAGGTCATTATTGTATGATCTGTTAAAATTGAATGACTATCTTCCCGACTGTCGATGCATCCTCTGCAAGAGAACTTCTTGGCACTGCTGTTCATTGTTTAGCACCAGGCATCGCTGCAGCTATTATTCCCATTCCATGGAATGTTTTGAATACACAAAATGATTAGGAGTAATAGACCTTGTGATCTAGCTGGACCGAAATTAATTCTCTTCACTTCTGAGTAAGATGACTGTTTTAGCGAATCAGTCAGGAACCTTGAGTCATTGTGGTGATTCCTCTAAACAGTCAGACTACTTTGAAGCAGCGCCATGAAAACTTTGTCGATTAGCCTGAAGAACAAGCCTGTCCCTCTCGTGCTCTCATAGACGAAACATTGTCAGGAGTAAGGTCCATGTGTTTTAACGTATTAATGAACTTAATATCATTCCTGATGAGGGCTACAGCTGTCTTCATCCTCAATTTTTTGCTTGTTACAATCTCAGTATAGTTTCTACGCTAAGAGTCTTTTGGATAATCGTTGCAGTGTTCCTGAAAGTTGCCACATGACTTTTCCATTCAAGTTACTAATGAAGATGTTGTCCCCGAAACTATCTGCGATCTTTATCTTTATACAGTTGACAGTGTAGGCATCGCCACTGTCGTATTCTCTCATCTTCAGAATAAGATCATAAAATGTTAGCTACCAGTTTACCATCATATTCTGTCAGTCCGCCACTTTCTTGAATGTTTCTTTAAAAATGTCATTTAGCGACCTAATTCAAATATTTTTTAGCATGGTTTGCGGACTGTTAAGCTATGGGAAAAGGCTTTCCTGATCCATAGCTTGCCGTGTTGCCACACCACCAGCCATCACCACTCACTACCACCCCATCCTCCACTGCCTTCTCTCTTTTGCCACAAGCACCAGCCAGCACTACTACCTCTAGCAGCCATTCCCATCCCAACCCATCCCCACCACCACTCCCAACATAACAACCATTCCCCACCTCCACCACCTCTGTGCCACCACCACCTCTTTCTCTTAACTCTGCCACCAGCACCAGCTGTCAAATTATCCACTAACGAAATCTGATGGTGTGAGAGGAAATATAAGCATGCTTCAGATACACTGAAAAAGGCATCCACTGTGGGATGTGCCAGGGAAGAATCCACGTTTCCTGCACTGGAGTTACTACCATAATTAGCACACAAAGCTAGAAAGATAATTGTATATGATTCACTACGAGACATAAAGGATTTTGGGCCCCCGTAACAAACGTATTAAATATTAACGTACCATATATATTTAAAAAAGCGGGAGGAGGAAACTAAGACCACATTGTTAATATAAGGTTAGAAACTAAGGCACAGAGCAGTGCAAGCGAGACCAGTACGGTGATACACAATTAAGGAACACAAGACACACACACTACATAGAATTAAAAAGTGATGAAACAAGAGAAATATACGCAAAGCAGGATAGTCAGAGAAACTCAGAAACAGTTAAAGCAACCAAGACTGAAAATGCCACAGGGGATTGATTACCTCATCTTCCACTGTCTTCTACATATAATCTCTGTAATGAATTGGAAAAGACACCAGCTGGCAAAACGTCTTCAGAATGTAGTATATATACGCAAGTGTTACACGTGTCTCGACTTCATGGCTTAGCTCTTTTGGCAATACAGTCGCAGACAGGCGATCTTAACAATGCAAGACAAGCCACGGGGGATGGAAATCTTCAGCTGAATATTTCCATCCCCTATGGCTTGTCTTGCATTACTTAGTTCTGTTTGTGGAAGTAGACTCTGCGCCCGAGCCAGCCTCTGCGAGCTTCATCGACCTGGCATTACTGTTTTTTGGCTGTGTTGGTTGGTGTGTGTGTGTGTGTGTGTGTGTGTGTGTGTGTGTGTGTGTGTGTGTGTTGGTGAGTAGGTGTGTGTTTGTGTGTGTTGGTGTAGGTATGTGTGTGTTGGTGTAGGCATGTGTGTGTGTGTGTGTATTGGTGTGTTGGTATGTAGGTATGTGTATGTTGGTGTGTGCGTGTGTGTGTGTAAGTGGGAGGGGACTCGTGTACCTAGGCACAGTGTGTAGTGTAGCATTGATTACATTTGTCATGCATTAGGTCTCTGCCTGTGTAAATCCGCAAGTGCAAGGGCTGCCTGCAAACTGAAGAGCAAGTTCATTTATACTTCAGTCTGCTTGCTCTGGCTATGTTAGTTCTTCCTTCTGCCACTCGACTTTAAGATGTGATAAACAGTTCTTCAGCGAAGAGGAAAACGACAGGGTGGTAATCCCAAAATGATGCTTGCCCGTAGTTTACCTGTAGTCCTGGGGAACTCTGCTCCGCTCCCTAATCCCTGGTCCCAGATGAGATCTCCTGTTTTATGACCTGATCAGTTAGGCTGTTGGGGATAGTTGCACGTACTTCTCAGCTCTTCGGTCTTCCAGCAGATTTAAGAAATATGGCCAGAAGAAATGTAAAGACTTAAAAAAAAGAATCTGAACGTGAATAAAGGACATTCAACAGAATTTTGCTAGCTACAGCATGTTTGCCTTCGAGAGACTGAAAGCAACGGTGAAATATGTTATCCTCAGGTCGGGCTTCGAAAGAAAAGCTATCGACATAGCGACGTAAATTATGGTACCGTATCTTCCTTTTGCAGACCATACTAAAATCTGCCTGAGCGTAACATCCATTGCCGGGCAGTGGTGCATATGATGGACTTCGTGCGGCTAGCACAAACGGCCTGGTTGATCAGGCCATCCACCAGGAGGCATGGTCTGGGATTGGGCCGCGGGGGCGTTGACCCTTAGAACATTCTCCAGGCAGGTAGGCAGGAAAGCCAGAGATGTAGACCACCGCTCCCTAAGCCAATTTTATTATTATTATTATTATTATTATTATTATTATTATTTTAACTGGGCAGGGGGTCATTCCAGGAAGGGTTAGAGGGAGGAGGTGAAGGTTTTCAGTGGTAGGGGATCGAGCACCCAGTAACCGTGTGTGAACATGTTGCATCAGAGTGGAGACAAACGGTGTTTGAAATTTGGTATGATGTTGGAGTGTGAGCAAAGTAACATTTATTGAAGGAATTCAGGGAAAGCGGGTAACCGGACTTGAGTCCCGGAGGTGTATTGCAGTGCCTGCATCCTAAGGGAAAATGGAAGTTTTGGGATATAATAATGTTGGTAGAATTTCCGACAATATCAAAGATAAAAGGGCACATGGAGCTTTGTCATACTACAACAATTACTAGTAGCAGTACTAGTAGTAGTTGTAGTACTTGTGGTGGTAGCAGCAGCTATGTGATGGCGGGGTTTATTGTTTTGAGAATTCTTGCTAATACTTTGGAGTTAATGAAGCTACCTTCATTCTGTTTGTGTTAGAAATAGCGATTAATGATGATTCAAGGCATTTACGTATACGGAAACTGGGTTATTTAAATCACTACTTTATTTTTTACTACTACTACTACTACTACTACTACTACTACTACTACTACTACTACTACTACTACTACTACAGCTACTACTATCACCACCACAAGTACTGTAACTATTACTGCTACGACCTACAATAATTATGCTTGGCACCTTACTTTAAAAACTATGTATACCCTCTGTGTTCCTGTATTGTTTTTAATCTCTTGACAAAGCTCCTGGAGAGCGAAACGTTGCCACAGTAAAATGTCGCATTAGTTGCACATTTGTCATTTTACGTAATAAGTGTAGGGAAGTTGCAGTTCATAGGGTAATTTGAACTGTGACACTCGCCTGCTCTACGGGCTAGACAGCTCTTTGGTTAGGTTAGGTAAGGTTTGTCAGGAAATAGGAACAGGTGTTTCCTGACGAGGATCTTCGTTATATGACGACCCACCTTTGGAGGTTTTGGTCATCTGACCGAGGCCTTCCGCTGGCTTACAGGTCCACCCTTTTAAAAATTATGGTAATAATTATAACCATTAGGAATTGAATGAATGATAAAGGAATTTCCTTCTCGAGGATATCCTGCTTTGGTAGGAGACAAATATGAATTAATAATTTGTTCGTATTATTATTATTATTATGCAGCGATCTCATCATCAAAGTCCTCAGTGGTGTCCTCCGTGTCCGTGGTGGTGTCCTCCGTGTCCGTGGTGGTGTCCTCCGTGTCCGTGGTGGTGTCCTCCGTGTCCGTGGCTCTTGCTGAAGATGTCACGGTCGTAGTGCTGAGGGTGTTGAGCCGTGTCAGAGTTGCTGACCTTGGCCACGTAACCTCTGGGTCATCCAGTGCAAGTGGTAGTGCAGGCTCGATACTACATCTGATAAACGCGAGACACGACACAAGCCAACTAGAGGGAATGCCTCTCGGGTCAGGTGCAAGAAAAAGCAGTATTGCCATTTGCTTCATGGAATCTAAGTTGATACAATAAACCTTAGGTCACATCACTAAGCGTGGTTGACACTTAGGCCATTGTTGCTCCCACCACCGACATATCCCATTCCCTTGTCCCTCCCCATTACTTCTAAAACCTTCCCCACAACACTGGCTACTTCCCCACCACTATCCCAGTACACTAACCCCATCCTCCCATTGCCAACACTGTCCCCGCGACAAAAGCACACACACACACACACACACACACACACACACACACACACACACACACACACACACACACACACACACACACACACACACACACACACACACACACACACACACACACACACACACACACACACACACACACACACACACACACTCGACCCCTGCAACCTCAACTAGGTGAGTACACACACACACACACCAGCCTCCCCCGTCAATCCTCACCCCATTACCTCACAACACCCTCACCCCATTACCTCACAGCACCCTTACCCCATTACCTCACAATACCCTCACCACATTACCTCACAATACTCTCACCGATTCCCAACAAGCCCCCCCTCACCCCCCCCTCGCCTTCCTTCAACTCAACCCACACCTCCCTCTTCATATACCCCGTCCCGCTTCATCAATGCTCCAGCCTACCACCACCACCCCATCCCCCACCCCTTCCCCATCAGCGCCACCACCGCCCATTTCCAGAGGCACAGCAGGGGTAGAAGGAAAAAAATATGCTGGCTGTAAATGTGCGAGCTTCGACAGCCTCACTGAATGAATATCATTAAGCGGATGTCAGTTCATCCTCGCTCACAACCATTCAATTTCCTCTCTCTCTCTCTCTCTCTCTCTCTCTCTCTCTCTCTCTCTCTCTCTCTCTCTCTCTCTCTCTCTCTCTCTCGCTCGCTCGCTCCCCCTCTTGCTCACTCGCTCGTTCCCCCTCTCTTCTCCCTTTCTTCTCTCTCTTTCTCTCTTTTTTTACACAGGGTTTGACAAGGTTAGGTTAAGGATCCCTAGCTTTATTGACAAGCTATTTACAGGTTAAGGATTCCTAACTTTACCTATATCAGCTCATTTGAAAGCATTTTCATTGTTATGAGACATACAAGTAGGGAACAGGATGAAGTAAAAGACTGGGCAGGCGATGCAAAATGCCCCCAATAAAAAGTAGGGGCGCCATTGGTACACTAAGGGAAAACACCATAAGTGTCCGGGGCCCAAAACTGTTCAACAGCCTCCCATCAAGCATTAGGGGAATTGTCAATAAACCCCTGGCTGCCTTCAAGAGAGAGCTGGACAGATACCTAAAGTCAGTGCCGGATCAGCCGGGCTGTGGCTCGTACGTTGGACTGCGTGCGGCCAGCAGTAACAGCCTAGTTATCAGGCCCTGATCCATAGGGAGGCCTTGTCATGGACCGGGCCGCGGGGGCGTTGATCCCCGGAATAACCTCCAGGTAACCAGGTATCTGTTGGCCAGCATTTTCATTTGATCAACTGACTTTATCTCGTTGACATCATTATGCTGTACGAATGTGTTCCATACTCGAGTCATCCTGGGAATAAATTATCTCAGATGGAGTGATGTTCTGGAGAAGGGTACAGCCAGAGTGAAGTTGCTGCTTTCTGCCCGTCTTGTGGCATAAAAGCTTGTTTCTCTCTCTCTCTCTCTCTCTCTTATTTACGTAGCTATGGGTAGATATGCCTGAAGAATGCTTGCGGGGGTTAACGCCCCTGCAGTCAGGTCCCAGACCTGTGTGTGCGGGGAGGCTTAGGAACAGTCGCGCGCGGTTGTACTCCGTCAAAAACTGCGTGTCTTGATAGTAGCAGAGGGAACAGAATGCGGGAAATAAGCGTGTGCAACCATAAAGTGCATATACTCCTTTGAACAAACAAAAAAGGAATATCAGTGAACACTAAATAGGAAAATATGGATTATAGTGTCACAGGGAGAGTGCCGGTGGAGTAACGGTTACTGTGGGAAATAGACCTGACCAGCACTAGTGAATTATTGCCGGACGTCGACACAAGTGGAAATAAACAAATATTGATCTATATATAAGTAATATAGTGAGTGACAAGGATATATATGTGCAGTGACATAGTGAACTAAATTGTAGATAAGAGTAATCTTAATTATCCCCCAGTATAGCGTACAATATATAGTGTAGATATGGGAATATTTTACAAGCGACTGGCACTAGCGAACTATTGCCAGAGGTCCAGTGAAGTGTTAATAACGGATAAGTAGCTACTATAGTCATAAGAGATAAAACGAGTTGTGGTAGCATTGAGGTGCAGGGAATCACAGCATACATAAATTGAGCATACAACCGTTACCTCTGCTAAACAGGAAATAATCTTTTCCTTAGAAGTGTAGGGGAAAGTTAGCGTAGGCCTAGCTGCTGTGTAAATAATAAAACAATGATCCCAGTATAGCGCAGTGAAAAATGTATTTTGAAAGAATACAGTGTATATCCTTGAGATAAACATTGTACAGCACTACATAAAAGGAATTTAAATAATAATAATAATAATAATAAAAATAATAGTGAAGTGTGGCAGTGTGGGTAAGTCCTGCCCGGATCACACCCACCCTACACCACCACCAAGGTGGCAGCAAAGCATTAGCTAAGAACTATAGACCAATAGCTCTGACGTACCACATCATAAAAATCTTTGAAAGAGTGCTAAGAAGTAGGATTGCATATCACCTGCATTCCCAAAATCTGCACAATCCAGGGCAACATGGGTTCAGGGCAGGTCTCTCCGCCCTCTCACAACTACTGGATCACTATGACATGGCCTTGGATGCACTGGAAGAAAATCAGAATGTAGATGTAATATACACAGACTTTGCAAAAGAATTTGACAAATGCGATCATGGCGTAATAGCCCATAAAATGCGTGCTAAAGGAATAACTGGGAAAGTGGGGAGATGGAACTTCAACTTCCTAACAAATCGAACACAAAGAGTAGTGGTCAACAGAGTTAAATCGGAGGCTGCCATAGTGAAGAGCTCTGTTCCACAAGGCACAGTACTAAATCAGAATGTAGATGTAATATGCACAGACTTTGCAAAAGAATTTGACAAATGCGATCATGGCGTAATAGCCCATAAAATGCGTGCTAAAGGAATAACTGGGAAAGTGGGGAGATGGAACTTCAACTTCCTAACAAATCGAACACAAAGAGTAGTGGTCAACAGAGTTAAATCGGAGGCTGCCATAGTGAAGAGCTCTGTTCCACAAGGCACAGTACTCGCCCCCATCTTATTCCTCATCCTCATATCAGACATAGACAGAGATATACATCACAGCACCGTATCATCCTTTGCGGATGATACTAGGATCTGCATGAGGCTGTCATCTGCTGAGGACGCGGTTAACCTCCAAGAAGATATAAACAAAGTTTTCCAATGTGCAACGGTAAACAATATGATGTTCAGTGAGGACAAATTCCAACTACTCCGTTATGGAAAACTGGAGGAGATAATTAGAACAGAGTATACTACAGACTCTGGCCATACAATAGAGCGGAAAAATAATGTAAGGGACCTGGGAGTAGTAATGTCTGAGGATCTCACTTTCAAGGATCACAACAGTGCCACGACCGCACGTGCAAAGAAAATGATAGGATGGATAATGAGAACGTTCAAAACGAGAGATGCCAAGCCCATGATGATCCTTTTCAAATCACTTGCTCTCTCTAGGCTGGAATACTGCTGTACATTAACATCTCCATTCAAAGCAGGTGAAATCGCAGATCTAGAGAGTGTACAGAGATCCTTTATATAATATATATATATATATATATATATATATATATATATATATATATATATATATATATATATATATATATACACACATATACATACTCCGTAGTTGAAGTGGGTGGAGCTGCAAGCCACAGTGAGACCCAGAAGTCCAACAAAGACCTTTCCCCTTGCTATAGCTTCATCCAAATAGGGCCAAAGACCCATTGAGCATGGGGCAAATGTGCTCTAAAGTTTCTCAAAGCCCTGGGTGAAAAACTAATAATAGAAACCAAGCACCAAATGGCAGCCAGCTTCCTCTTTTAGAGACTCAGTGTTGCGATCCAGAGGGGAAATGCCTGCAGCATTCTGGGCATGCGGCCCACCACAGGGGAGCTAGATGAAGTATTCGAGATGTAGCTCTGAATTCCTATTTAAGTTGTTCTACTCCCTATTGTATTTTTGTCAATGTATTTTGTCTTATATATATATATATATATATATATATATATATATATATATATATATATATATATATATATATATATATATATATATTAAGAGAACCTGTGTAACTTACGAATTAAGTAAAAACGTACTTGTGAGAATTGTTGTGTTGTTGTGGAGGTGTGAGATCAACGAAGCAGGAAGTGGAACAAGGTCTTGAGGTGTGCCGCCTCATAACCGGTTCGAAACAATAGTCAGGCGGGACTTTTTTTTCTTTTGCTCTTCCTCTTTTTTTTTCCTTTCTGTTCTCGATATCTGCTTGTCTTTTCTACTTCAGTCTTCTCTTGTTCCCATCTTCCCACTCCTGTCTTCTCTCTCACTTCCACCCTCCCTGCCACTCTCGCTTCTTGCTTCTCTCACCTCACTCCTCCCCTCAAATGCATATTTCCCTCTTTTCCTCTCTCCATAGTTCCTTCCTCCCTATTCCCGTCCCCTTCTCTCTCCTAACTCTTCTGTATCTCCCTCGAGAATATAGCAACAAAAATAGAGCGACCCCTTCATCTGGCAGGCGCCAGTGTTACCAACTTTGTGTGCTACACAGGGCTATCTCTTACTTTTTCTGGCCTCTTATTTTTTTTTTCGCTTCGAGGATTACCTAGTTTCCACAGTGCTGCCTTAACATCACATATGTATATTTATACTAGTGAAAAAGATTTAACATTTTCGGTCTCCTTTTTTTTTTTGTCACCACTATTACCTTACTCGCACGCGTGACCCTGAAATAACAAACGATAATGAGTCAAAACAGTTTACCAAGAAGGATGTTCGAAGGTTTTTCAGCCTCCAGGGTTATGGCAGCACTAGTCTACCCCGATAGCTTCGGTCTTGGAAAAACAGTCGCCAAGTTCCCAGCAACCCAAGTCCCGGGATTGGTGGTGGAGGTGGAGAGATGGAACGAAGGGGAAGGGGGTGGTGGTGCCGTTGCGGTTGTGGTCGAGGTGTTATGAGTGTTGGTGGGGGAGGGGGACTGTGGTGATGTGTCTTTAGGGATGGGGGGGGGGGGGTAAAGGGGAAAGAAGAGGTGTTGAGAAGCTTATGTATATATGTTATATGAGACAGAACTGCAGAGCTCGTAATGCTAACGTGCCTTAAGGGCTTAGTTTGTGTTGTTCAGATGAATTTCACTTAATTTAGTGGAAAATAATGACGGGGTGGGATGGTCAGCCCCTCAGCCTGGAGGCTGAGGGGCTGACCATCTACAGACCTTCTACAGACTCTGGCCATACAATAGAGCGGAAAAATAATGTAAGGGACCTGGGAGTAGTAATGTCTGAGGATCTCACTTTCAAGGATCACAACAGTGCCACGATCACACGTGCAGAGAAAATGATAGGATGGATAATGAGAACGTTCAAAATGAGAGATGCCAAGCCCATGATGATCCTTTTCAAATCACTTGTTCTCTCTAGGCTGGAATACTGCTGTACATTAACATCTCCGTTCAAAGCAGGTGAAATCGCAGATCTAGAGAGTGTACAGAGATCCTTTACTGCACGTATAAGTTCTGTCAAGCACCTTAACTACTGGGAACGCTTGGAAGCACTTGACTTGTACTCGTTGGAACGCAGGAGGGAGAGATATATCATAATCTACACTTGGAAAATCCTGGAAGGAATGGTCCCAAATCTGCACACAGAAATCACTCCCTTCGTGGACCGGGCCGCGGGGGCGTTGATCCCCGGAATAACCTCCAGGTAACCTCCAGGTAACCTACGAAAGTAAAAGACTTGGCAGGCGATGCAAAATACCCCCAATAAAAAGTAGGGGCGCCATTGGTACACTAAGGGAAAACACCATAAGTGTCCGGGGCCCAAGACTGTTCAACAGCCTCCCATCAAGCATTAGGGGAATTGCCAATAAACCCCTGGCTGCCTTCAAGAGAGAGCTGGACAGATACCTAAAGTCAGTGCCGGATCAGCCGGGCTGTGGCTCGTACGTTGGACTGCGTGCGGCCAGCAGTAACAGCCTAGTTGATCAGGCCCTGTTCCATCGGGAGGCCTGGTCATGGACCGGGCCGCGGGGGCGTTGATCCCCGGAATAACGTCCAGGTAACCTCCAGGTATCTCAAATACTATTTCTTCAAGGTTAATGGACTGATTACATCATCTTAATTTCACTGCTACAATTGCTGCCTCTTTATTTGACCGAAGAAGCCTATTGTGTAGGTGAAATGTTTCAACAATTAAAATACCCAATACAACGTTTCTCTCTTTCTCGTCTCCATTCTGTGGACTGTTAGCCTAAGTGCATATGCATACATAAACTGTCCAGAAACTATAATTGTTTAATGGAGATGTGATGGTAGGGCTAGACGAACGAACTCTTGAAACCGGTTCGAGGCATGTTACAAGTATGATGGGTAAGGGGTTGCTGTGACAAATAGCGTGTGATGAACTCTTGAAACTGGTTCGAGGCATGTTACCAGTAGGGTGGGGAAGGGGTCGCTGTAACTAAGAGCGTGTGTGTGATGAACTCTTGAAACTGGTTCGAGGTATGTTACCAGTGGGATAGGGAAGGGGTTGCTGTAACTAAGAGCGTGTGTGTGATGAACTCTTGAAACTGGTTCGAGGCATGTTACCAGTAGGGTGGGGAAGGGGTCGCTGTGATTAAGAGCGTGTGTGTGATGTTTCCACTGAAGGTTTTATATGAAGTCGTTTGACTGCTTTATGCGTGTTGTTTGCTCTCGATTGCTGCAGTGCTTCTCTCTATTTAATGGTAACAGTTGGAGACTTTTATGCTGGGTGTTCCCGTTGTTGAGGAGACTCCTGATGAACTGCAATGTCGATAACCTCAGTGTTGTTTTGAGGACGAAGGCTGAGAGGCGCAGTATGTGAGGACAAAGGCTACAGTGTGAAGCGTGAGGAGAAAAAATGAATTGTGAGGAGAATAAACGATGAGTATCTTGTAATGCTTCCTTTATAGTGTAAGAAGACCCAGTGACCCAGGAGCGGGGGCGATGATCCCCTTTAATATTAAGTGAGAAGTGTGTAGGGCAAACGGTGGAGCGAGAAGTGAGTAGGGCAAACGGTGGAGCGAGAAGTGTGACGAGGGCAAAAGGTGGAACAAGTGCCAGGAGGGCAAACGGTGGAGGAAGTGTGAGGAAGGCAAACGGTGGAGCGAGAAGCGTGCGGAGAGTAAACTGAACTGTTTGCCAGCTTAATGGCACTCAAGTTAACTTAGGACAAGGCGCTTGACTCCTTGATAATTACTGATTCTGTCATCACTGAATGCTCTCGACTCGCACAATGACGTTCGCTGAGAAAGAAAACAATGAACAGTTTCCTGGATTCTATCTCACACTGAATTAACCCTCTTCGATTAATAAAATAACCGAAGGAAATTCTCTTTAACAATAAGTTTAATATCTTCTTTATGTATTGTAATTATTTTTAGAGATTAAATAATGAATTTGAAAGTTATAGGAAGGCAGTTCGAAGCTTCAGTACCTGTCTGAATCAGTATATTATAATGATCGTAGTTAAACACATGTAAACACACACACGGATGTTGTAGACTGGCTTAGGCTAGGTCACTATTACATCTGGCATATGGTGTTCACAATAAACTAGGTACTACCATCCACAGGATGAATAGGACGTGCACAAATTGGTAACGACCGTCCACAGGATGGGTGGATATGGAGTGTATATTAAACTGTCGTCACCGTCCACAGGATGGATGGACATGTATATTAAACTGTCGTCACCGTCCACAGGATGGATGGACATGTATATTAAACTGTCGTCACCGTCCACAGGATGGATGGATATGGAGTGTATATTAAACTGTCGTCACCGTCCAGAGAATGGATGGATATGGAGTGTATATTAAACTGTCGTCACCGTCCACAGAATGGATGGATATGGAGTGTATATTAAACTGTCGTCACCGTCCACAGAATGAATGGATATGGAGTGTATATTAAACTGTCGTCACCGTCCACAGAATGGATGGATATGGAGTGTATATTAAACTGTCGTCACCGTCCACAGGATGGATGGATATGGGGTG
This sequence comes from Cherax quadricarinatus, assembly GCF_038502225.1. NCBI lineage: Eukaryota > Metazoa > Arthropoda > Malacostraca > Decapoda > Parastacidae > Cherax > Cherax quadricarinatus. Next base: position 3,356,258 of record NC_091307.1, read on the forward strand.
CACAATAAACCAGCCACTAAGGCGGCAAAATTAATTACTTTAATGGAGGAGTCAAAGACAACTATTTTTTAGATTATGAGATAAGGGATTAAATATGATTGTGCTTGGAATTTTGAGGTTTGAGCTGTGAGCTTTAGAACGCAAGTCATCTGATACTCAGATAAGCTACGAGAGTCATGATTCAAGTTTCTGCCGTCTAAACAGTCTTTACTGTTCAGATTATGTAACAACCTGGTGACAAAGCTCCATATATTTTCTCAATTTTATATAAATAATACAAAATGTGGGCTCCGTGTTGGTGCTGCGCCATCCTAGAATTTTTAAGCATGTATAATGATTAGTGTGAGGGGTCCTGTTACAGGATATTATATTTCAGAATCGAAGATGGGAAAGAGAGAGAGGGGAGGGAAAGAAGGGCGAGGAAAATGGGGAAAGGAGAGAGGAAATGAAGGAGGTACGAAAGAGCGAGGAAAGAGTAGGGTGGTAAGGAGAGAAATTGGGGTTCGGGGGAGCGAAGGGAAAGAGAGGGAGGGATTAGAGAGGAAATAAAGGGAGATAAAAGGGAGGGAGGAAATCTTGGTATAATTAACATACAATATCGGCAAATTGATGAGAAATTCAATAAAAATAACTAGTTAAAAAATATGAATGAAAATACAGCCGTTGGTTACGCAGGAGAGAAAGGAAGATACAGGTAAGAGAGGGAGAGCAGGAAGGGATGAAAATGAAGATAACGGGAGGAGAGGGAGTTGGTAAAGGGGTCGGGGATGGTATACTGCTGGGTATTAATCTACCAGAATTAAGGTACCCGTATGGTGGCTTCTTAGTTTTGAAGTCGAGTGTGCCTCCAGTGGAGACAGATTTGTGTACTAATCCCTCGTGGAATCTAGGGAGAGAGCTTAGCATTTCCACAAATACTCAGGACCCAGTAAATTATGGAATCTGATGCCATGATTGGTCTGGAGGGTGGCAGCAAGCTTCTGATTGGTGTAGTGTGGGGCAGCAAGCCTCTGATTGGTGTAGTGTGGGGCAGCAAGCCTCTGATTGGTGTAGTGTGGGGCAGCAAGCCTCTGATTGGTGTAGTGTAGGGCAGCAAGCCTCTGATTGGTGCAGTGTGGGGACAGAGAGTTTCTGATCGGTGCAGTGTGGGGCAGCGAGCTTCTGATTGGTGCAGAGGGTGGCAGCGAGCCTTTGATTAGCCAGAAGATGGCACTGTGCCTTTGATTCTTCTGGAGAATAGGATCCCCTTCACTGGCTGGTCCACAGAGTGAGAGATTGTGCCTTTGATTCAACCCCTGAATTGTGGCACCAATCAGGGGTGGCGCGATACCGCCCTTGATTGGACCAGAGGTGGCATCGTACCTCCGATCCAGAGAGTGGCAGCGCGCTTCTGATTGGTCTAGACTGAGGGACCAACGCACCTCTAATTGGTCGAGAAGGTGGGCGGCGCGCCTCTGATTTGTCCAGTGTGGCATCGTGCCTCTGACTGGCCTAGTAGGTGGGAAAGCTCTTTCGATTGGTCAGGAGATTAGCCGCTCTTCTCTGATTGGCCCAGGAGGCAAAAATAGCATCTATTATTTGTCTAGAGAGTCAGATCGTGCTTCTGATTGGCCTGGAGGTGGAAATGTTTTCCTGATTGTTCCAAAGGGCGAGTCTCTGATTAGCGCTCATGCTGTCGGCGCCCTTCACTTGTCTGCCCTAACAACTTGCGAGGATTACGGCAGTTAGCGCTGTGAATGACCCCACACAGGTTTAGCGCTTCACATGAGGTAAACAAAGTTTGCCTGCTCTTTTCTATAACCTTTTTTTTTCTTCTTTCTCCTCCTTTCCTTTCACACTTTTTATTGATTTTTGCTTTTCCTGTTTCTCTTAAAGTTGTGATGCCGAATGATGGAGCAGTGAGTTAGTGTTTCCTTTGTTTTCCTTGAAGCAGCGTCAACCCCCTCCCCTCCCCACGCTCCTCACTTTCTACCTTCCCTTCCCTCCTCACTTTCTACCTTCCCTTCTCTCCTCACTTTCTACCTTCCCTTCTCTCCTCACTTTCTACCTTCCCTTCTCTCCTCACTTTCTACCTTCCCTTCCCTCCTCACTTTCTACCTTCCCTTCTCTCCTCACTTTCTACCTTCCCTTCCCTCCTCACTTTCTGCCTTCCCTTCTCTCCTCACTTTCTACCTTCCCTTCCCTCCTCACTTTCTACCTTCCCTTCTCTCCTCACTTTCTACCTTCCCTTCCCTCCTCACTTTCTGCCTTCCCTTCTCTCCTCACTTTCTACCTTCCCTTCCCTCCTCACTTTCTGCCTTCCCTTCCCTCCTAACTTTCAGCTTTCCCTTCTCTCCTCACTTTCAACCTTCCCTTCTCTCCTCACTTTCTACCTTCCCTTTCCTCCTCACTTTCTGCCTTCCCTTCTCTCCTCACTTTCTACCTTCCCTTCCCTCCTTACTTTCTGCCTTCCCTTCTCTCCTCACTTTCTACCTTCCCTTCCCTCCTCACTTTCTACCTTCCCTTCCCTCCTCACTTTCTGCCTTCCCTTCTCTCCTCACTTTCTACCTTCCCTTCTCTCCTCACTTTCTTCCTTCCCTTCTCTCCTCACTTTATACCTTCCCTTCCTTCCTCACTTTCTACCTTCCCTTCCCTCCTCACTTTCTGCCTTCCCTTCCCTCCTCACTTTCTGCCTTCCCTTCCCTCCTCACTTTCAGCCTTCCCTTCTCTCCTCACTTTCAGCCTTCCCTTCTCTCCTCACTTTCTACCTTCCCTTCCCTCCTCACTTTCTGCCTTCCCTTCCCTCCTCACTTTCTACTTTCCCTTCCCTCCTCACTTTCTACCTTCCCTTCTCTCCTCACTTTCTGCCTTCCCTTCTCTCCTCACTTTCTACCTTCCCTTCTCTCCTCACTTTCAGCCTTTCCTTCTCTCCTCACTTTCTACCTTCCCTTCCCTCCTCACTTTCTACCTTCCCTTCCCTCCTCACTTTCTGCCTTCCCTTCCCTCCTCACTTTCAGCCTTCCCTTCCCTCCTCACTTTCAGCTTTCCCTTCTCTCCTCACTTTCTACCTTCCCTTCCCTCCTCACTTTCTGCCTTCCCTTCCCTCCTCACTTTCTGCCTTCCCTTCCCTCCTCACTTTCTACCTTCCCTTCCCTCCTCACTTTCAGCCTTCCCTTCCCTCCTCACTTTCTACCTTCCCTTCCCTCCTCACTTTCTGCCTTCCCTCCTCACTTTCAGCCTTCCCTTCTCTCCTCACTTTCAGCCTTCCCTTCTTCCCCCACTTTCTGCCTTCCCTTCTCTCCTCACTTTCTACTTTCCCTTCTCCCCTGACTTTCTACCTTCCCTTCTCCTCTGACTTTCTACCTTCCCTCCCCACACTCCTCACTTTCTACCTTCCCTTCTTTTCTCACTTTCTGCCTTCCCTTCTCTCCTCACTTTCTGCCTTCCCTTCTCCCTTGACTTTTTACCTTCCCTTCTCCCCTGACTTTCTGCCTTCCCTTCTCCTCTGACTTTCTGCCTTCCCTTCTCCCCTGACTTTCTGCCTTCTCTTCTCCCCTGACTTTCTGCCTTCCCTTCTCCCCTGACTTTCAGCCCTCCCTTCTCCCCTGACTTTCTGCCTTCCCTTCTCCCTCTTCTGCCTGCTCCTCTCCCCTCATTTTTTATGCGCCTCTTCCCTTCCTTTCTGCCTGCTTATCGCCCTTCACTTTCTGCCTATCCCTCTCCTCTCACTTTTTGCATTCCCCTCTTCCCTCGCTGCTCCCTCACAGTGAATGGGGTGAACGTATGACAACACGGGAGCCTTGACCTTTTGTCTGCTCTCTGTTTACTTAACCGAGTTATTTGTGTTTGTAATTGTGATGCTTATCCGCTCTGTGTGTGTGTGTGTGTGTGTGTGTGTGTGTGTGTGTGTGTATTTGTTTGTCTGTGTGTGTACTCACCTGTTTGTGGTTGCAGGGGTCGATTCACAGCTCCTGGCCCCCCTCTTTGCTGGTTGCTACTAGGTCCATTCTCTCCCTGCTCCATGAGCTTTACCGCTGTGTGTGTGTGTTCGTTCACACGTGTAATCGTCTCTCGGTATCAGTCATGGGGTATGAGCTCCAGCTCTTGGGCCTCGTCTTTGCTCATTGATTACCCGGTGTTGCCTTCTGTCTTGTGTGTTGTGGTTTAGTAGTGTCAGCCTTTGAATCGATGTGTTGAGTTGATGTCCACTTCGTCTTTTGCTAAAATATTGCGCGTGGCTACTACCCCTCACAGTCAAAAATAAAAAACTGTTCCCATTACTTAATATGAACCCTTGGGAGGTATGGCATAAGGCGGAAAATAGATCCAGTGAATACCAGGGTCTACCTGAAGAATAGAAGTCAGTACCGTAGCAGGAACTGTGTATTAATAACCCACATTTAGGGCTCGATACGGCGTATGCTGTCAGTGGCCCTGTAACCCAACAAGAAGAACCCACACTTAGGAGAAGAAACCTCAGACAAAGCTTCTGTCCGACCTAGACCGAAACCTCCAGCAACTATAATGATAACTGTGTTATTGGTCCGAGATTTCTCAGCACCTTGCCTTCAGATATAAAAGAAATCAGAGAGAGAGAGAGAGAGAGAGAGAGAGAGAGAGAGAGAGTGGGTGAGTTAACTGTCCTCAAGAAGGAACCGGAGGAGTTCCGGATCAACCGATCTCTTGTGCTTACGTCGAAAAAGACGATTTCTTTTGAGGGGGAGGGGCATAGTTTGCGATCTTTACTGATGAATCAACGACCGATCTGCCAAATAAACAAAGTCAATTCGTTATTGCAGTAATTCAAGGTTATCAGCCTGAAATATCTTTGATGAGTTTCAGGAGTATTTTTTTTTTTGTCCTCTCGTAGCCCGGCTCTGGGTCAGGTACGTCTGCCTGGGTAACTTAAAGCTTACTTATATTACGCTAATTTTAGCCAGGTTAGGCGAGGTTGCTTAGTTTAGGTGAATAACGTTAAATTTATATACACTTAAAGGCAATTACCAACAGGCTTTTAGCTGTCTTCCAGAGGGAATCTGTTTAGTTCCTCGAGTCAGTGCCTCTCGGTGGAATTTGGCCCTTGCGCTGAACTGTGTGCTGCTGGCACCAACAGCTTGGCAGATCAGGATATAAATAACATAAGAACATAAGAAAGGAGGAACACTGCAGGAGGCCTGCTGGCCCATACTAGGCAGGTCCTTTACAATTCATCCCACTAACAAAACATTTTTTCCCAACCCAATTTTCAATGCCACCCAAGAAATAAGCTCTGATGTGAAAGTCCCACTCAAATCCAACCCCTCCCACTTATGTACTTATCCAACCTAGATTTGAAACTACCCAAAGTCCCAGCCTCAATAACCCAACTAGGTAGACTGTTCCACTCATCAACTACCCTATTTCCAAACCAATACTTTCCTATGTCCTTTCTAAATCTAAACTTGTCTAATTTAAATCCATTACTGCGGGTTCTCTCTTGGAGAGACATCCTCAAGACCTTATTAATATCCCCTTTATTAATACCTATCTTCCACTTATACACTTCGATCAGGTCTCCCCTCATTCTTCGTCTAACAAGTGAATGTAACTTAAGAAACGCCTGGTCCAAGAATAAGCTCCGGTGAGGACGACCCTCAAAATCTGCAGTAGGTAAGCAACATGTACGAGGGCAGTTCGCCTTATTGGACATAAACACCAAACATGCCTAACGATTTAAAAAAAAAATCCATCAGAGTGAAACTTCAGAGACCCACTAAAAACGAAAATTATTTCAGATTCATTTAATGAAACGTGTTTTTTCCCCGATCAAAAGATACTCGACATAGATGAGATGATGAATTTTAATGAGAGTGCTCCTCTTCAGTTTGAAGTTTCTTGAGAAGAGAGAGAAAAAAATGATTTTTTTTAATATCTCCATCAAAACCATGCAATTGCAAATGCTGTATATTTTTATTTTAAAGTGTGGCATTTGTGATTGTTGTAATGTTGATTGCGACAGGTTTTAGCTGTTATTTGCATTATTCGTATCACTAGCGTATTTGTTGCACAAATCAAATGTGTTTGTATTTTTCGTCCAGACCATGTGGGCCTACGGGCAGCTAACACCATCAGTCTGGTTGATCAAACAACAGGGTGGCCTGGACTCAGGCTGCGCTTTGTGAGTAGAAAACTCTTGAAACTAGTCAAAGGTATGTATATCACCACGTTCCAAGGATCTTGTGTGTAGATAGCGAGGCTGTTCGCACGCGCAGCTACATACACGACCTGTGTGGATTATTATTATTATAATCAAGGGGGAAGCGCTAAACCCGGAGGATTATACAGCGCCTGGGGGGATGTGGAAGGCATTCAGGCTTAATTCGGGGAACTGGAGCACAGATCCAATTCCCTAAATCAAGAGCCCCTCACCAACATCAAGGAACCTTCCTTGAGGGGGACCTGTGTGGAATGACAAGTTTCCTTTAGCACTGATTTTTCAGTTCTAGAACACTTTTATTTTTTAATGGAGCGGAAAAATTTCGGTCCAGTGAGCGAATGCTTCACCAGGGACATGCAACATAGCACTGGTAAACTTTCCTACTAACACCCAACACCAGTAAGCCGCCAGCTGTTGCTTCATCACTGAACGGGTAATCATCTGTGCAAAGACCCGCATCAGCAGACGCTTTTCTTGTGTTCTAACGATTTAACTACCACTGCCAGTCATCGTTATCCCCGGTTAGCGCGCATCATGACTACCCCGCACCTACCCACTCACCATCTGACCATCTGGGTAATACACTCGCACAATAATGGTGTACACACCTGGGTCACTCGCAAATAAAAATTAAACATCTTTTCGAGGATACTTCCTAATCGCATGCCAAAGTAATATCAATAACTAATGGATGCCTGCACATCTCTGGATAAGCTAATACATGATGGAAGAAGTGCATCAGCTGCTGGCAAATATTAACACTAAACCAGTTTTTGTAGAATATTGGCATTGTCAACTGCTGAATGATTTGCTGGGTCAGCTGCTCGATCCTGGTGCCACTAGATCAACTGGATCATCTACGATAAAGGTACTAAATTATCGGTTGTAAAGCGGTGGCACCAAATTTACAGTTAGAGGGTAATGGCACCATGCCTCCCGTTGAAAGGTGGTCGCCCTGGGTTAGCGAACACAAGGAAGTAACAGCTACTAAAGTTTGGAGGCACTTTCCCAGCTTCTTGAGGCTTGGGCGACTGGGATCCTCTGGTATTCACTGCTCCAGCTGCTTATGAGCTGGAAACATAAACACATATGCAGTTTAATGTGATCCTTATGAGCTACAAGAAGGTATTACTACTGCTGTCTCAGTAACTACTGCAGCAGGTGGAAGAGGCAACTAGCCGACAGAGGGATGGAGTAGAATTATCTTTCATTACAATAACGTTTCGCTCAAGGAGCGGTAACTTGATAAAGCTCTCCTGGATCGAAAAGCTATTATTTCCAATACGGTTTCATGTCTCTCTTTTCTGCTAATGTTGTTAACTGTTCTATATTATGATAATTTTTATGACTCTGCTATATTTCCACATTTCTTTTTCATATGATAGCACCAGTTGCTGGCCAGGGTGCTGGCTAGCACCCTGGTTGCTGGCCCTCTTGCAGAGGGCCAGCAACCAGGGAATCTGGTCCCAAACCGGGCTGCGGAGGCATTGATCCCAAGTACGCTGGACAGGTAGCCGATAGGTAGTTTCTTGCCTTCAGTTTCCCACCATCACCAAGATACATTTCAATTGTTTTTCTTTTCTCGACATTTTCTTCACATTTTGATCCACCTTACAACTCTTCCGGGCTTTATATATTGATCGTTTAATTTTGTATTAACCTTTATTCAATTATCGCAAACAGTGTGTCTTTTTATTTGCCTGTGTTCTAGTGTTGAACACAATTCCCAGCTCTCTCACCTGTCGAAATAATTAAATGATCAATTAATTTAACGCTCTCAACGTGATTGAATTCTCGTTTTTGTGTGTGTGTGTAAATTTGACTGGTTTTGTAAAGGATAATGACGCATTCGATAGATTTCCAGAGAGGGGCTTTTCGAAATAAATGCTTTTCTGTGTTACCTGAAACAAATGGACACTTGACAGGGTCGTATGTGTGTTTTATATGCGGCATGGAAGTATCCCATCTTTTTCTAACTTGGCTCTAAAAAGGACGCTTAAACAGCTAAATTACTCACCTAGGTGGGTTTTTAAAATTTAGCATTTTATGTTCCAATATATGGCTATATTAATGCAAGAAAATATTTAGGACTTCGAGTATTAAACACATTTTCTTGTTCTTTCAGGTAAGTGTTGAGCAGAAGAGCTCACAGCATGGTAAGTGTTGAACAGAAGAGCCCACAGCATGGTAAGTGTTGAGCAGAAGAGCCCACAGCATGGTAAGTGTTGAGCAGAAGAGCCCACAGCATGGTAAGTGTTGAGCAGAAGAGCCCACAGCATGGTAAGTGTTGAGCAGAAGAGCTCACAGCATGGTAAGTGTTGAACACAAGAGCCCACAGCATGGTAAGTGTTGAGCAGAAGAGCTCACAGCATGGTAAGTGTTGAGCAGAAGAGCCCACAGCATGGTAAGTGTTGAGCAGAAGAGCTCACAGCATGGTAAGTGTTGAACAGAAGAGCCCACAGCATGGTAAGTGTTGAGCAGAAGAACCCACAGCATGATAAGTGTTGAGCAGAAGAGCCCACAGCATGGTAAGTGTTGAGCAGAAGAGCCCACAGCATGGTAAGTGTTGAGCAGAAGAGCCCACAGCATGGTAAGTGTTGAGCAGAAGAGCCCGCAGAATGGTAAGTGTTGAGCAGAAGAGCCCACAACATGGTAAGTGTTGAACAGAAGAGCCCACAGCATGGTAAGTGTTGAGCAGAAAAGCCCACAGCATGGTAAGTGTTGAGCAGAAAAGCCCACAGCATGGTAAGTGTTGAGCAGAAGAGCCCACAGAATGGTAAGTGTTGAGCGGAAGAAACGGCTTCCCTAAACCATGTAAACTGAGCTGTTAATTCGTTTTTACCATGATATGCCTGACTGGTCAGTTAAAAGCACGACGGAATAGTAATGGTCAGCTAAAAGCATGATGGAGCATAGTTGCTTATCAATATTCAATAGTGTTACAGCCTAGTGAACAAGCCTCTCAGCAGTGATGTCCAGCTTCAGGCTGGGTTTCGAGGGTAAAACTCGCGAAATAGGCCACAGGTGCGTCACAGGTATTAAAGAGGATGGCAGAATCTAATTGCTTCTCTTCTGAACTTATGACAAAGCATAGGTAGTAAGCGGAAAGTATGAGTTAACTTGATTGGTTTGTCGAGTATGAAAAAGCTTGATTAGTCGGCTGATTAATCAGCTGAAAAAAATGAGGGACTGTCGTTGACTAATAACATTATGAATCCTATTTGGTTGTCGACGACCCGATTGCTCTCGTGCGAACACCAGGATTCAAAACTGGTCTGGTTTGAGAATGAAATGAGCTTAATAGATAAGTTGAGAGCTGATAATGATATGGTTTGTGTCCTTGAGAACCCAAGGTCTCATGGTTTGTGTCCTTGAGAACCCAAGGTCTCATGGTTTATGTCCTTAAGAACCCAAGGTATCATGGTTTGTTCTTGAGAACCCAAGGTCTCATGGTTTGTGTCCTTGAGGACCCAGGGTATCATGTTTTTTTTGTGTTCTTAAAAAGAAAAATTATCAGTCCATTTTTATAGAATTTAATATTTTTTCACACATTTGCCTGTATTTATGCAAGAATGTAAGATGTGAAAAATTCAATAGAATTTGAAAAAAAATGACTGTGTATAAAATAAAGAAAATAGTTGAAAAGTGTACAGAATGCTGTTAAATTGTAGTATTGAAATGTTAAATATAATTATCCTGTTGTTAGTAAGTCATTTCCCATTCTATAATGCTGTAACCTTAACATGAGAGACCACACCAGTTGTGAGTTATCCACAAGACAAGATGGTGTCTTCATCAATAAAAACTCTCTAAATGGTTAAGATATTCTTGCTAGGGCTTTGGAGGCCATAATTATTTTTCTTTATTTATTCCACATTAGGATCAAACAGCCTGTGATGAATATGTGGTGTTATTATATAAATGGTTTAGAAAACCAACAACTCACTGGGACATTTGTATAATGCTTGGAAATCTTTATTGAAGAAACGTTTTACAAGACAGTGGCTTCATCTGTCCAATAAAGAGAAAAAAAATTGTTGAAGATAAGGAGTCTGAGGTAATTAGTCCCTCAGGCAGGAGATGTTGATTCTATCAGTCTTGATAAAGGTACAGATACAAGGAGGAGTTTATATATTGAGGACTGATGAGGCCAAGCAGTTGGAGACGGCGTCACTGGTGGACAAATTCCACTGGTTGATGAAGGTCACGCCAGTAGGTTAGGCAAGGGTTCCAAAATTCCAAGATGGTGCTGTATTAGAGAGGTATTATTACATAAATGGTTTAGAAAACTGGCAAGTAGATGATTGAGACACTTGTGCAACACTTCTACGTTAGCCTAACCCACTGGCATGACCTACTGTCACTGGCATGACCTACTGTCACTGGCATGACTTACTGTCACTGGCATGACCTACTGTCACTGGCATGACTTACTGTCACTGCTGGTTTTTGCCCATCAGTGACACCACCTTTATTTTTTTCGCCTCACCTGTCTGCGGTATATAAATCGCTTTTCTGCACATACGCTCACCTTTTATGAAGACTGATTTTCTTTCACACATCTCCTGGATGAGGGACTGATTACTTCAAACTCCTCATTTTCCACCTTTTTTTTCCTATATTGGACTAATGAGGCCACTGGCTGGCGAAATGTTTGCGAATTAAAATATACCCAGTGTAGCAGAATTGTCTTATTCATGAATGTAAAGGCCAAGGGGCCACCAGTAACAACAGCAACATTCAAACCTGGCCCAGTGCTGGGCTTCGGGATTAGGAAAACTCTCAAAACCCATCAAAGGCATTTGAAAGGTAATGGCACATCTGGAGCTGTCAAACCCAAATGCCTGAGTATTTTAATTAAATTGGAAAACTTATCTACGCCTATTGTTTACAACCTCTTCTCACTACCAAAAACCAACTAACCCCAGTGCATTCTTTAGCTCTGAGATGCATTCAAATTTGAAGGGAGTAAATGTTGAAACAAGTTACGAATGTTAGAGAATGTTGAGTTTCCCACCTGTTTTAGATGTATCTAAAATACATGATACATTATAAATTCAGCACAACTGTTTCGTTCTAATAACTACAGTCTTAAGCATTAGTGTGGGGGTTGACCAGGTATGTAGGATGGAGTCTCATCTCAGGTTTGTCTTTGGGAATTAAAGAATCCTTGAAACTGATCACGGGTATGTCGTAGGTCGTTGATATCGTGTGTTGTTTTTAACTGTATCCCGTTCCGAGGGTGACTCCGGGAGTGAGAGGTCCAGGTCAGGGTCGAACTCTGGGAATATAAAAAACTGTCGAGACTTGTCAAGCGTTCCTTTGTACCTTTGAACTTTTGATGAGTTCCGAGAGTCCGGCTTTGGGCCAGGCTCGTCTGGTGCTTACCTGGTCAGCCAGCATGTTGTTGCTGACTCGCATATCCGTCACAGCCTGGTTGATATGGCGATCGTCGGGTTTGTGGCCAGAGACACAAGAACGTAAATCAAGCTTTTATCGGGACAACGTATCGCTCCAAGTAGAGCTTTCTCGGATCATTACTTGTAAATGATCTGCTTTAAGCGAACCATTGTCCAAATAAATGTTTGATTTGTAAACTTGTATCTACAGACATACCCATGAACGTTACAAGGCTCTCCTACCACTTGTTCTTGTGTTGGCAAGACATGGAACCCGTTAATTAGGAAATTTTACTCGTGATTGGTCAGATAATAATAATAATTGATTTTTCATTGAATTTTTAAGGTAAAATATGAAACTGGAGATAAAGCTATAGAATCCAGTTTCACTTCAGATTTGGAGAATTAGACGAGAGAAAATGAGATTCAGATCTAATCCCGAGCACGTAATTGCTTTTATCGTCAACATTGTCTAGCTCCTCACTCGTTCCTCAGTCAGCGCTTGAGGCCCAGCTGGCTTTCGAGAGTCAACCGGCACTCAAAAAAAAATTAAGTCTGGTTGGTCAATCTGACTGGGCTGCGAGAGAATTCTAAACACTGTTCACGGGTATAACACAGGTATTTGAGTTTCATAAGATACTAAGAGCTGGCTCGCTGCTACCACTGACAGTCTGATTGATGAGGCCATCAACCAGAAGGCTTGATCTGGAACCGGGCATTGGGGGGGGGCATGATCCCCGGAATGAACTACATGTAGACTACAAGCAGGTATTCAGTGAATGACCAGTGTGTCCTAGAGCGCCAGCTGGTAATGAAGAACCATCTGGTGCTCAATAACCAGATGGAGATAAAAGACCAGTTGATACTTAAGAATACTATAGTACTCAAGAGCCAGCTGGTGCTTAGGCAAATAGCTAAGCCTTGGCTCTTTAAGGGTCTTCCTGGGCACAAGAAAGGCTGATTTAGTGACTCTTCATTCAGCAGTACAGCACCTGGGTAACTATTTAGGAAACGTTTCGCCACGCAGTGGCTTCATCAGTCCAATTCAAAGAGTGGTGAAGATCAGGAGTTTAAGGTAATCAATTCCTCAGTCTGGAGTAGATGTAATCGACTCCAGACTGAGGGACCAGCGCCCCCGAACAGGCAGTCACCAGGTGATTCATTCTTTCTGGGAATCTGAATGATCCCAACAGTAACCTGTCATTCACCAGGTCATCGTCTCAGGACAGCCACTTCTCCACATTGCATCCCAACACTCTTCTGGTCGTCTCATCACTCTCCAGGTCGTCTCATCACTCTCCAGGTCATCTCATCATTCCCCTGATCATCTCGTCACTCCCCTGGTCATGTCATCACTCCCTTGGTCATGTCATCACTACCTTGGTCATATCATCACTCCCTTGGTCATGTCATCACTCCCTTGGTCATGTCATCACTCCCTTGGTCATGTCATCACTCTCCAGGTCATACCCCACTCTCAAGGTCATCCCCCATCCCCAGGACTTTCAACTACTTACCAGAGGACCAACTCACTCCCCAGGTCTCTCCACTACTCAGGTCACCTCCCCAGGTCACCTCCCAGGGCATCCCATAATTTTCTAAAACTCGGCAGATCATCCTTTCACTTCCCAGAAAGCCCCCATCACTCCCCAGGGCTCCCCAGTTCACCCCAGAGAGTCAACTGGGGAGAGAGAGTGGAAGAGGAGATAGTGCTTGAGTAAAAGAAGCATAATGCGTCCTCTTTAGGGGAAAGTTTGACGAGTAAAAAAGGCCAGCTAAACTTACTGTTGTTTTTGTCCTCAACAAACAGGGAATTTTACCATTAAAACTTAGACTGAGGGATAGCTGTGATGAGTTAGCTTACGCCAGATTGCTGGCGATGCTCGGAGTTTATCTGGTCCGGTCCCAGACCAGACCACCTGGTTGATCAGTCAGGCGATCAGCTGGGAGTCCTGGTTGATGACGTGATCAGTCATGCTATTGGTCTGTTTTTTTTTATTAACAAGGGTACCTGATTGTTAAGCTTTTTCATCAGACTCTTGGTTAAGCTGTCTGTCAAGACATCTGTGGTCAGGTGATCAACCAGGTGGCCTGGGTGATATTATGAACAATTAGGCTGTTGGTCAGGCTATGAACCAGGTGGCCTGGGTGATATCATGAACAATCAGGCTGTTGGTCAGGCTATGAACCAGGTGGCCTGGGTGATATCATGAACAATCAGGCTGTTGGTCAGGCTATGTACCAGGTGGTCTGGGTGATATCATGAACAATCAGGCTGTTGGTCAGGCTATGTACCAGGTGGCCTGGGTGATATCATGAACAATCAGGCTGTTGGTCAGGCTATGAACCAGGTGGCCTGGGTGATATCATGAACAATCAGGCTGTTGGTTAGGCTATGTACCAGGTGGTCTGGGTGATATCATGAACAATCAGGCTGTTGGTCAGGCTATGAACCAGGTGGCCTGGGTGATATCATGAACAATCAGGCTGTTGGTCAGGCTATGTACCAGGTGGCCTGGGTGATGGTATAAATGTTGTTAAATAAATGAAATCTATAAATATTAGTATCCGAAAATAATTTGAATATTAATAAATATTTAAAATATTATGAAATATATTAATGAATTAATACAAGTTTATATAAATATGACGATATAATTAAATATATATTAAAAAATATTATTAATACAATTTCAATAAACATTTATTCATGAAAATTTAAATAATAAATATTCTAATTTCGATGAGAAATAGAAAAAAGTTTGGGTTTGTCATTTACTCAGTATTTAAAAGTAAAGAAAATGTGACATATCTCTGATAGATAAAGAACAAAGTGAGAGAGAATGAAGCAGTAGGAACATTGCGCCATTGAAGAGGAAACCTAGGTAGCATAGGCCGGTAGGCCTGCTGTAGTGTTGGTCCTTTCTTTAGTTCTTATGAGAAATTATGAGGGAACACTACAGTAGGCTTGTTGATAAGCAAGACACATATGCAACAGTTAGTTATCTGTATTCCGAAACGTTCCCTAATTGTTGCACATGTCTTATTAACTTATTGGTATTGTAAACCATTATCATATTCACACAGTAGGCTTGTTGGCCCATGAAAGGCAGATGCAACTCTCATACAACTACACTCACTCGTATTCCTGTCCAGCCCAAATTTAATGATGTCCAGAGGTCTTCCCTCAGTGACACTGCCTGGGAGTTTGTTCCACTCTTCTGTACCTCTATTGCCAAATCATTACTTCCCTACATCATTTCTATTTCTAAATCTGTCCAGCTTGAAGCAATTACTGCGAGTTCTGTTTTGTTTAGATACCTTCAACACGCCATTTATATCCCCTTTATTTATTCCCGTTTTCCATTTGTTCACATCAATCATATGCCCCACATTAATTATATATATATATATATATATATATATATATATATATATATATATATATATATATATATATATATATATATATATATATATATATATATATTGTAGTGAGTGCAAATTTTGTGCCTTCAGCCCCTATTAGGAAAAAATTGATACATGAGATCAACTTCGTCATCCTTCTCTGCATTTTGCTTGTCTTCCAGTGTACTGAAGACCACGTCGTAGTGGACCAGTAATTGTGAGAGACAGGAGCGAGCTGTTTCGAACCCATGGTGGCCTATGGTACGCAACTTCTGCGATTCCATGTGACTAGCAGTCGTAAAACACTTTCAAAGAAATTAATGTGAGACATCAGCGCTATTGGTTTATAGTTTTTTGCATTTGCTTTACTGCCACCTTTGTGGAGTGCAGCTGTATAGGTGTTTTTTAATGACTTTTTTGATGACTCGATTGTCCAGGTTCCCTCTCCATTATAATCGAAATGAGTTCTTGCCAAAGATATATAAAATTGAAGTATAGTATAACCTTACAACTTGTGTTGTTTATATTTCTTGATATGAATTCAAGGATAATACTAGTTTTATTGCTAACTATTATGCAATGTTGTCTTAGCTTTAAAGCGCTGCTAACCAGATCTGCCACTTTTCCGACTTTAACATCAATCTGAAAAATAGATGAATTTTTCTTATAAGAATTAAAACTTAGCTAGATTCACATGGAAGAGAAGACAAGTTGCAGGAAAAGCTTTTGTTGGGAAAACGTAGAGCTTCGCTAATTCAAGACTTGGTAAAGCTCTAGCCCCTACCTTCGTACACCTTTACCCCTCACTCTCTCCTGACCTCATATTCCTACGTTCTCACACCCTTCCCGCAGGGCTGTACGACTCCTAACGGATTTAACGCTTAAACTGATTATATCAGTATTCTACACAAAGTGAAACATTGTGTCAATAAAAGCATGCTAAGCAACCTGTGTCTTTTCTTAACCTACCTGATGGAGTGTTGGAGGAAGGGTAGGGAGTACAAGGGAGACTCCAGTCCCCAACAGTGACCTAAGGGGCGGTAAGACTCCTTAAGACCACCAACAGGGAGGTTTATGGAGTTGGAAACTGCCTCAACTGGCACGGAATACGGGTGAACAAGATAAGGAAAGTGGGCACTGGGTTTGTTTGGAAGGATGGAGCAGAGAGGAAGGGAAAGGGGTGAGAGAGTCGGGGGAGGGGGATGAAGTGGGGGAGAGGGAGGGAGAGAGAGAGAGACTCAAAAGAAATGTCAGACAGACAAATGGAAACCGCTGTGCAGCAGACACCACAAGAAAGCTCTAGTGAGACAGACAGGAAGTGCTTCCCACTCGCCTATACAAGGAGACCCAGGGAGCTGTGGACACTCAGAACACACACACACACAGGACGAGGAAGGCTGAGACATAACGCTGCTTGTGTCAACAAGAGACCACTTACACACTCTTCTGTCAACACCATATAAATATTCTCACAATGGAAGAGTGAGGTTGGGGGTGATTCTAGCTGACGACCCTCCTGATGGGGGGCACGCTCGCTTGTGATGGGAGGAGGTAGGGGGAAGTGCGTGCATGTAGGTGTCCGTGCGTATCGCTGAGTTCGTGTGGGTGAGTACGTGGTTGAGTGCGTGCGTGGGAGGGCTTTTCCCCACTTCAGCTTTAACACACAAGATTCATGGCTGCAGCCTTGCTAGCTAACCAACGGGCGACTGATTCACTTTTGAACGAGCACTGTTTTTTCCTCGTTATTGGTTTTCCCCACGAAACATCTTGCCGCTATCTCTTGTAGCATTCCTGAGGTATTTCTATGAAAGAAATACCCACTTTTTGTTTGTCATTAAACTGTGCTGAAATTCTCTGCCCATGACTAGATAATTTTAACGAAACCTTAATCCTCATCAACAACATGAAAGGAGAATCGAGAATGATAAAGATTAATAATAATCTTTCCATCCTAAGCATCAAGACGTAAGCGTTTGCTATAATATCAACAAAACTGGGAGGGGAAGGAGGAGGAAGATTAAAGAATGGGTTCAGCTCTCTAAGGTATTAAGACAAGGTAAAGATTAAGTAATGAGGCTCTCAGTATTGGTAGTTTCTGAAGTCTGGATAATTTATCAAGAGACTTTGTAAAGCGTTGAAGACACAGATTAATAAATGAACGTGAAACAAAAGCTCTCGCTGAGGTGCATTTCACCAGCGATTGTCAGGAGAACGTGTTGCATTTTGAAGTAGGTAAACAAACAACGAGATTACCTGTGATACGAATAGCAGAAAGAAAGTAGTGGCGGTGATATACACCACAGCACCGTATCATCCTTTGCGGATGATACTAGGATCTGCATGAAGCTGTCATCTGCTGAGGACGCGGTTAACTTCCAAGAAGATATAAACAAAGTTTTCCAGTGGGCAACGGTAAACAATATGATGTTCAATGAGGACAAATTCCAACTACTCCGTTATGGAAAACTGGAGGAGATAATAACTAGAACAGAGTATACTACTGACTCCGGCCATACAATAGAGCGGAAAAATAATGTAAGGGACCTGGGAGTAGTAATGTCTGAGGATCTCACTTTCAAGGATCACAACAGTGCCACGATCGCACGTGCAAAGAAAATGATAGGATGGATAATGAGAACTTTCAGAACGAGAGATGCCAAGCCCATGATGATCCTTTTCAAATCACTTGTTCTCTCTAGGCTGGAATACTGCTGTACATTAACATCTCCATACAAAGCAGGTGAAATCGCAGATCTAGAGAGTGTACAGAGATCCTTTACTGCGCGTATAAGTTCTGTCAAGCACCTTAACTACTGGGAACGCTTGGAAGCACTTGACTTGTGCTCGTTGGAACGCAGGAGGGAGAGATATATCATAATCTACACTTGGAAAATCTTGGAAGGAATGGTCCCAAATCTGCACACAGAAATCACTCTCTACGAAAGTAAAAGACTGGGCAGGCGATGCAAAATGCCGCCAATAAAAAGTAGGGGCGCCATTGGTACACTAAGAGAAAACACCATAAGTGTCCGGGGCCCAAAACTGTTCAACAGCCTCCCATCAAGCATTAGGGGAATTGCCAATAAACCCCTGGCTGCCTTCAAGAGAGAGCTGGACAGATACCTAAAGTCAGTGCCGGATCAGCCGGGCTGTGGCTCGTACGTCGGACTGCGTGCGGCCAGCAGTAACAGCCTAGTTGATCAGGCCCTGATCCATCGGGAGGCCTGGTCATGGACCGGGCCGCGGGGGCGTTGATCCCCGGAATAACCTCCAGGTAACCTCCTCCAGGTGTTGGCAGTACCACACGTTGAGTGTGCGTGTGTGTGCGCGCGTGACTGTCAGCATGTGCATGTGCTAGTACTCTTCAGTTTGGAATGGTCGAGTATCGACTCTGAGTCTCTCAAAGCTATGTTGACGGGCATTGCCGCATCTAAAACTTTATCATACTTAACCTTGATATTGTATGCTGAGTTCGCCTCACAAAAATCATTACGTTTGTAATCACACTGACACTAAAGAAGAACTTCCTCACATTACTATTGCTTATCTTTTTATTGGTGTCCTCTAGTTTTGTTTATGTTCCTGGCAGGTCAAACAATTTATCCATATCTACCCTGTAAATCTCTCTCTCAGTAGCCTTTAATTATGTGTTCTTTAGTTCTCTTGGTTCTCGAAGTCATCGTTATCGAGTCCTGTCATCAGATCAGGCATCCTCACTTGATAACCCGATCAATGAGGCTATCGGTACTAGAAGCATGCAGTCCAAGGTAAGTAACTGGAGGAATTTGACAAGTTCGCTCTTAAAGACAGTTATGTATTTGCTTGTAATTTATATTCGACAGGAGAATGTTGAAAAGCCTTGGACTTTTCACACGCACTGAATTAGCTCCTGCAGTGTTTATTGCACATGTCAGTGGCAACGACTCAGAAGCCTCCCGTTCTTGTAGGGGGTATTTTCAGTGTACAGATTTGAAACCAATCCCTCCCGTATTTTCCAGGTATGATTTGTGATGCATCTTTCTCCTCTACTTTCGAAGGATGCCAGGCATTCCCAATAATTTAAGCATTTAACTGAATTGATACGGACGGTGAAAGTTTCTGCATATTCTCTCAGATATACAATTTCTCTTGCCTTAAAAGGGGCTGGTCACTGCTAATATTATTTGTCGTGTGTGTACTCACCTATTATATGTGTGTGTGTGTGTGTGTGTGTGTGTGTGTGTACTCACCTAGTTGAGGTTGCGGGGGTCGAGTCCGAGCTCCTGGCCCCGCCTCTTCACTGATCGCTACTAGGTCACTCTCCCTGAGCCGTGAGCTTTATCATACCTCTGCTTAAAGCTATGTATGGATCCTGCCTCCACTACATCGCTTCCCAAACTATTCCACTTACTGACTACTCTGTGGCTGAAGAAATACTTCCTAACATCCCTGTGATTCATCTGTGTCTTCAGCTTCCAACTGTGTCCCCTTGTTACTGTGTCCAATCTCTGGAACATCCTGTCTTTGTCCACCTTGTCAATTCCTCTCAGTATTTTGTATGTCGTTATCATGTCCCCCCTATCTCTCCTGTCCTCCAGTGTCGTCAGGTTGATTTCCCTTAACCTCTCCTCGTAGGACATACCTCTTAGCTCTGGGACTAGTCTTGTTGCAAACCTTTGCACTTTCTCTAGTTTCTTCACGTGCTTGGCTAGGTGTGGGTTCCAAACTGGTGCCGCATACTCCAATATGGGCCTAACGTACACGGTGTACAGGGTCCTGAATGATTCCTTATTAAGATGTCGGAATGCTGTTCTGAGGTTTGCCAGGCGCCCATATGCTGCAGCAGTTATTTGGTTGATGTGCGCTTCAGGAGATGTGCCTGGTGTTATATTCACCCCAAGATCTTTTTCCTTGAGTGAGGTTTGTAGTCTCTGGCCCCCTAGATTGTACTCCGTCTGCGGTCTTCTTTGCCCTTCCCCAATCTTCATGACTTTGCACTTGGTGGGATTGAACTCCAGGAGCCAATTGCTGGACCAGGTCTGCAGCCTGTCCAGATCCCTTTGTAGTTCTGCCTGGTCTTCGATCGAGTGAATTCTTCTCATCAACTTCACGTCATCTGCAAACAGGGACACCTCAGAGTCTATTCCTTCCGTCATGTCGTTCACAAATACCAGAAACAGCACTGGTCCTAGGACTGACCCCTGCGGGACCCCGCTGGTCACAGGTGCCCACTCTGACACCTCGCCACGTACCATGACTCGCTGCTGTCTTCCTGACAAGTATTCCCTGATCCATTGTAGTGCCTTCCCTGTTATCCCTGCTTGGTCCTCCAGTTTTTGCACCAATCTCTTGTGTGGAACTGTGTCAAACGCCTTCTTACAGTCCAAGAAAATGCAATCCACCCACCCCTCTCTCTCTTGTCTTACTGCTGTCACCATGTCATAGAACTCCAGTAGGTTTGTGACACAGGATTTCCCGTCCCTGAAACCATGTGTGTGTGTGTGTGTGTGTGTGTGTGTGTGTGTGTGTGTGTGTGTGTGTGTGTGTGTGTGTGTGTGTGTGTGTGTATGTGTGTGTGTGTGCAATCTCTGAGGAAAATGACAAAAAAAACAGGATAAGAGAAGGAATAAAAACATCAATACATATTTTGCCAAATTGCAGGAGGGCGGGTGAGGGCCGGGAGCAGTATCTGTCGGGCGCGGAGGTAAACCCCAAGTTTTATAGCACCGCCCAAGAAAGTGTCGCCCAGAATGTGATGGCGTCTTCAACACTACGATATTTTCGGCACGATTGTCTTTTATAATACAATGACGCACAGCGCTCTACCAGTCGTAGAGCGGCACAATCCAATATATAACAAAAAAAAAAAAATACCGTTTGCCTTTTTTTTATATATATATAATTTTTTGTTCTCTCGGTTTTAAAATTCTCACGTAAGATGACGGAGTGATGAAAAGTGAAGTATAAAGTTAAGAGGAATTGTCTGTAATGTCTTTCTCTATATTATTGAATTGCATACGGGATTATTCTTGTCTACCAGTGCTGTGACCTCCTTGACCGACGGGCTGTGGTTCGTGTCTACCAGTGCTGCGACCTGCTTGACCGACGGGCCGTGGTTCGTGTCTACCAGTGCTGTGACCAGCTTGACCGACGGGCCGTGGTTCGTGTCTACCAGTGCTGTGACCAGCTTGACCGACCGGCCGTGGTTCGTGTCTACCAGTGCTGTGACCTGCTTGACCGACCGGCCGCGGTTCGTGTCTACCAGTGCTGTGACCTGCTTGACCGACCGGCCGTGGTTCGTGTCTACCAGTGCTGTGACCTGCTTGACCGACCGGCCGTGGTTCGTGTCTACCAGTGCTGTGACCTGCTTGACCGACCGGCCGTGGTTCGTGTCTACCAGTGCTGTGACCTGCTTGACCGACCGGCTGTGGTTCGTGTCTACCAGTGCTGTGACCTGCTTGACCGACCGGCCGTGGTTCGTGTCTACCAGTGCTGTGACATGCTTGACCGACCGACCGCGGTTCGTGTCTACCAGTGCTGTGACCTGCTTGACCGACCGGCCGTGGTTCGTGTCTACCAGTGCTGTGACCTGCTTGACCGACGGGCCGTGGTTCGTGTCTACCAATGCTGTGACCTGCTTGACCGACGGGCCGTGGTTCGTGTTGCCAGCGCTGTGACCTGCTTGACCGACCGGCCGTGGTTCGTGTCTACCAGTGCTGTGACCTGCTTGACTGACGGGCTGTGGTTCGTGTTGCCAGTGCTGTGACCTGCTTGACCGACCGGCCGTGGTTCGTGTCTACCAGTGCTGTGACCTGCTTGACCAACGGGCCGTGGTTCGTGTCTACCAGTGCTGTGACCTGCTTGACCAACGGGCCGTGGTTCGTGTCTACCAGTGCTGTGACCTGCTTGACCGACCGGCCGTGGTTCGTGTCTACCAGTGCTGTGACCTGCTTGACCAACGGGCCGTGGTTCGTGTCTACCAGTGCTGTGACCTGCTTGACCAACGGGCCGTGGTTCGTGTCTACCAGTGCTGTGACCTGCTTGACCAACGGGCCGTGGTTCATGAGGATTTGTTAAGTTTATTGTAATGAGCAAAGCTTGTAGCGCATGACAGATGCTACTTTGTTTCTCCGTGTTTAAATATAACGAATATATTCTTATAGGTTCACAAAATTTTAGGTTAATGATGAATAAACTGCAGTTATATCACGTGAATACAATAGAACTTTATACAACTAACCAACAAATTGAACGTAACCTAATTCTGTCTAGTTTTATCACCAATTTGAGGATTGTGAATTATTCCAGACACGATAATGTGATCTGCACTTTTCAAAATCATGATACCATCCCATACACAAATAACCCGCACATAAAAGAGAGAAGCTTACGATGACGTTTCGGTCCGACTTGGACCATTTACAAAGTCACACATATATACAAGAGTTCGATCCCGTGGTATTCCTTATCTCTTGCGTGCGTTTTGTAGTTTATTTTCTATAGCTTTAAGCGCTGAGTTATTCTCCAGGTGAGGGCGCTCTTGTTATCACAACTTTCATCGTTCACTTACACTGAAACTAAGTTATGTATACTCACTGCTGTCATCCAGCAATGTATCAATAAAAAAAAAAATGTTGAAGTATTGCGTAGCCGGCAACGAAATGAGACCTTTATTAATATTACGTTTCGCACACATGAAACCTTATTACGCCACCTGTAGATGAAACAACTTAATAATAAAGGCCTTTCGCCATATGTTTCTCTTTTTACCATGATTTTTTTCTTAAGTTTTCAAAATAAATGTTACAAAATTAACCATTTGTTTAGTATTAGCGAAAATGAATCGTCGGTCTGAAGTGAGGAACATGTAAATGGTCCTCATATTCCGAATTATAAATAAAAGTTACATATTTCAGTTTCAAAATAACAAGTTAATTTATCTTCATGATTTTTTGGGAGGAGCGAGAAAGCATATATTGCATACAAGATTTTGGGGTGGGAGAGGAGAGAGACAAAATTGGTTTGGTCGTCCAGAAAATAACTCTCGTGTGAGTTCCCCATTAAGGAAGATATTAAGCTTACCAAGACGGTGCCCAGACATGCAAAGTTGCCCCTGCTAGAAGCACTTAGGACATGCAAATGAGCATCTGATATCCTGTGATGCTGATGTGACGGTGTGCACGCGCGTGAGTGTGCGCACCTCTGTTCCTGAGTACTCTTGGGGTATTAGGTGCGAGCCCCCCTATTCTTGGGTTCCTGCTTGCCTTTACATCTGCGTTCATAAACTCCTGTGTACGCGGGTGAGTGTCTGTTCTGTGTTCATGGGTTCGTGTGTACGCGGGTTCGTGTCTTCTCTGTGTTCGTGTGCACACCTTTTAGTAAGCTTTTACGAGTGAGAACGCTTGTCTGTGCATACGTAACGACGTAGGTTGGATTAATACTCTCTCATGTATGTACGCTTGAATAAGTATAAGTGCGTTTGCATTTGTGTTGTAATGGATATTGCAACGAGCTACAATGTATGTGTAATAAAGCCACGGGATTGATGGATAAACAGTTTGTCCATCAGTCCCGAGGCTTTGTTGCCTCTGCGTTTGTGTATGAATGCATGTATTTGTTCAATAAAATCCATGCATTTTTCGATGTATACTAGTGTTCTTGAATGTACACAGATGCATTTTGAATGTAAGCGTGTATGCTTGCATGTATGCCTGTATTCACTTATTTACTTGTATACATATAAATATACGAATATATATTTGTACAAATGGGAGTGTTATACATGAACTATTATGCAGACATCCATGCATGTACTCCTTCGTGCAGGTATGCATGTATTTGCACATTTGAGCAGATATACATATACAGTATGTACACATTGTTGTAGGTAAACATGCATGCCGAAGCGGCAAGTTTGCGCACACTCATGTCCATCCTGTGGACGGCTGCGCAAGAGCATTGGGATACACGAGAAACCTCGGAACGAGGCCCTAAAAGGATTATCTGGAGCACATTTGGATATGGTTTGATGAAATCCACATGGACACACAAGCAATGCTAAAAAAAAAAAAAACTGTCTTCATGTAGGTTTCCTCAATTAATTGGCAGTTGTCCACTACACTTTGATGCTTCATCACCCTTGAATACCTGTACATACTGAGTGGTCACTTTATTAGGTACACTCGTATACCTGCTCGTTAATGCAGATATCTAATCAGCCAATCGCGTGGCTTAAAAAAATTCACACATGGTCAAGACTTTCACTTGTTCAGACCAAACAAAAGAATGAGGAAGACATGTGATCTAAGTATCTATGACGTTGTAATGAGTGTTAGTGCCAGACGATGTAGTCTGAGTATACCAAACAACAGTCTCAACACTTTACAGAGAATGGTGTGAAAAACACATCCAGTCAGTGGCTGTTCTGTGGACGAAAATTCCTTGCTCATGAGAGAGGTCAGAAGAGAATAACCAGACTAGTTTACCCTGACAGGAAGGAGACGGTAACTAAAATTACCATTCGTTGCAACAGTAGTATGCAGAAGAGCATCTCTGCACACACAACACGTTGAACATTGAAGTGGATTGCATACAACCGCAAAAGACCACTCTGGGATCCACCCCAGTCATTTAAGAAAAAACTGAGGCTACAGTAGGCACAGGTTCGCCAAGACTGGACTTTTGAAGATAGGAAAAACGTCCCTCGCTCTAAGGAATCGCGCGTTTTCTGCTGCGACATGCACATGATACGGTCACAGTTTGGTGGAAACCTTTGGGATGTGGTGGAACGGGAGATTCGCAGCTTGGATGTGCAACCGATAAATCTGCAGCAACTGCGTGATGCTATCATGTCTACATGTACATGTTTCCAGCACTTTGTTGAATCCATGCCACGAAAAATTCAGGTTATTTTGGGGGCCGTACCTAATAATGTGGCCATATATATATATATATATATATATATATATATATATATTATATATATATATATATATATATATATATATATATATATATATATATATATATATATATATATATTATATATATATATATATATATATAATGTCGTGCCGAATATGTAAAACTGGTCAATTAGCAAGAACTCATTTAAAATTAAGTCCTTTCTGAAATTTTCTCTTACACGTTTAAAGATATATTTTTTTCATTATTGTTAATGCAAAAAAAATTTAATTTTGCACCAAAAGAATCTTAGAAAACTTGCCTAACCTTATTATAACAAGAGTAATTTATTTTAGCCTAACCCAACTAAGTATATTTTAAATACGTTTACAATAATTTAGTACTAAACAAACACAATCAAATATATTTTTTTCGTTAGGTTCAGAATAATTTTGGCGAAATTATTGCATACACAAATTTTCACTTGTCCTATATGGCAAGATGAACGTTGCTATTTAAGCCAAGATCGCAAGTTCTGCCTATTCAGCACGACATATATATATATTTTATATATATATATATATATATATATATATATATATATATATATATATATATATATATATATATATATATATATATATATATATATATATATATATATATATATATATATATATATATATATATATATATATATATATATATATATATATATATATATATATATATATATATATATATATATATATATATATATATATATATATATATATATATATATATATATATATATATATATATATATATATATATATATATATATATATATATATATATATATATATATATATATATATATATATATATATATATATATATATATATATATATATATATATATATATATATTTGTTGCAAACATTTTCTTCTGGTTATGTTAGCGCGGATTCCCATCCACATGCAAACCGCCGCCTCTGGCGAACGCGGAGTATGATGTCGTTCCACCTGTTTGTTATATATGCGTTCGTGTCAGTGTGTGTGTGGGGCTGTCTGGATACACGTCTCTCTCACACCTCACACGTGAGTGGTATCCTGTCACTCCCAGTCACTAGGCGGAAATGATTTAGACAGCCTCGTCCACAGTCATGTGTGCAGGTGACCGCGAACACACTGTATCACCATTTAAAGGGATTCATCTCTGTATGCATGTGTGTATGTATGTAATATATATATATATAATGTATGTATGTGTGTAACGTATATGTAATGTATGTGTGTAACGTATATGTAATGTATGTATATAACGTATATGTATTTTATGTATGCGTGCTTATAAATTATATATATATATATATATATATATATATATATATATATATATATATATATATATATATATATATATATATATAATGTGTGTGTGTGCCGTGCCAAATAGGTAAACTTGATCAATTAGCAAGAACTCATTTAAAATTAAGTCCTTTCTAAAATTTTCTCATACGTTTAAAGATATTTTTTTGATTTAAGTTAAGATAAAAAATATTAACTTTGTACTAGAAGAACCTCAGAAAATTTACCTAACCTTATTGTAATAAGCGCAATTTAATTTAGCCTAATCCAACTAAAAATATATTAGATAAGTTTACAGTAATTTATTAACAAACAAAATTAAATATATTTTTTCGTTAGGTTCATAATGATTTTTGCGAAATTATTGCATACACAAATTTTCGCTTGCCTTATTCAGCAAGAAGAGCGTTGCTATTTAAGCCAAAATCTCAAGTTTTAACTATTCGGCACGATATATATATATATATATATATATATATATATATATATATATATATATATATATATATATATATATATATTATACGAGAGAGAATGGTGAAAACGAACACACAGATGCTGCACTATTAAATATTAAATAATAACAATAATTCATAGGATAATATAGAAATACTTCACAGACAGTAACATAACTTTTAATGTCTACAGTGGTTCTGAGGACACAGGCATAGAACAATGGTACATTATGTCGATTTATCTTAAGATAACACAATTCAGTCAATGTTAAAAAAGCGAATTTAATATTCGAAACAGAGACTAGGGAAAAGTCAGAGGTCAACAAGTGCAGGAAACTGGTGGAGTAATCGCAATACCGGGAAGGAACGCTTAATAAAATTACCCTGGAGAAAAGTGGGTAAAGCTGGTGGTCACTGGAGTCTGAAAGGAGGCGAAGGAGGAGAGAGAGGGAGGAGGAATAGTAGGGGGAGGAGTAGAGGAAAGGGATGAGATAAAATGAGATGGAAGAATGGCGAGGTGGTAGGAAGAGGGGATGCTAAAAGGAGGGATCTGGAGTTTATCTGGAGAGAGTTCCGGGGGTCAACGCCCCCGCGGCCCGGTCTGTGACCAGGCCTCCTTAGGTCAGTGTCCCAGGATGCGACCCACACCAGTCGACTAACACCCAGGTACCCATTTTACTGATGGGGAACATAGACAACAGGTGGAAAGAAACACGTCCAATGTTTCTACTCTGGCTGGGAATCGAACCCAGGCCCTCACCGTGTGAAGCGAGAGCGTTAACCACCAGGCCACCATGGGATGGGAGATATTCGAAGGGGAAGGATGAAGAGGATGGGGATGATGATGAGGAGAAGAGGAAGAAGAGAGGAGGGAGATCAGGAGAAAGGAGAGGGAAGCGGTGATGAAAGGAGGGAAGAAGGAGAGAGGAAGGGGAGAAGGAAGCGGAGATAGAATAAAATGTAGAAGGTTATATGAGGAGAAAGAAAAAATGAGGGAAAGGAGAGCGGATGAGGAGAAGAAGATGGGTGTATGGAAGGGTTGGAGAAACACGGGGTACTGCACCCACTGTGTGCATGTAGATTTGGGATCTCGTCACTGTCTCCCAAGTGTACAGTGTACGTTATCAGGTGCCTCCTTCGCCCAGGAGAGTGCATTCCAAGTACGTTGAGGCATTCCCAGTAGTTTAAATACTTCATTAATTATACGGACAGTTAACTATTTTTTTAATTTTTCAGCTCTAATACCTCTCCAGCCTTGAAAGGAGCCGTGAGCATCTATCAAGATTCAAGACGTGAGAGCACAAATGGTTTAACCAGAACTATCATTGGCGTTATATTTCTTGTTTCAGAGTTCACAGTGCCCACCATGTCATTTCTCTGGTCTTTGCTGCACTTGCTTTGTGTTCTCTAAATGACTTATCATCTGACATTATTATTCGTTCGTCATTTACCTATTTCGTCTGGCCTATGAGATATCCGCTTACGTTCTGTTGTCTGTGCGCGTTACGAGCTCTTGATGCTCCCTGTATCTAAACTGAAATTTGATGTCATTGAAAATTATTTCATTTGTCTATTGATAAACTTCGTTGATATCTGTGGAAAAATTTTTTGTATCTTCTACTGGGGCAAATCGCTAGTTCTCCCACATTTGGAATACTGTTCATTGTTGACGGCCCCGTTCAGGGCTGGAGAAATATCAGAGCTGGAACAAATACAGAGATCGTTTACGGCCCTCGTAGACCCAGTAAAGCACTTAAATTACTGGGAACGCTTTAAAGTCTTAAGTATGTACTCAGAAGCTTAGAAAAGAGAGAGATGCATGATAATATATACCTGGAAAGTACTTGAGGGCCTGGTCCTAAATCCGCACACTGCCATAACATACTGAAGTGAGAGATCTGAGAGGAAGTGCAAAATAAACTCCGTGGAAAGCAGGGGTGCGGTGGGCACACTAAGAGAACAATGTATCAACATCCGTGGCCCCAGATTATTTGATAACTTACCAGAAGGTATCAAAAAGACTGCTGGAACAAGTGTAGACATCTTCAAGGGGAAACTGGACAAGTATCTTCACCAGGTGCCAGATGAACCAGGCTGTGTTGGATATGTGAGGCAGTGGACCTCCAGCGGCAACAGCCTGGTTCACCAGGCTAGCACCAGAGGAGCCTGGCCCGTGGCCGGGCTCCGGGAGTAGTAAGGCTTTCGAAACTCATCAAAGATAAAGGTATTTTGGTATTGCCAGCCAAGAATGGTACGAAACTGTAGCTAGTGAATTTACCTAATTCGTAAGGATAAGAAACAGTAGACTGATAAGCAAGATCGTCCTACTCTTATGCCATGTTGACTTGGAGTGTATAGGTCATATTTTTTTCATAAAAGCAGTTAGCGTCTCGGAACACTTTCAGAGTTTTTTTTAATGTATGATACTAATGTATTTTTTCATCGCTCTTCCGCTTCATGTGTGAAAAGGGGCTGTGTCTGCATTTTTAAGTATCTTCACCAGGTGCCAGATCAACCAGGCTGTGATGAATATGTGGGGCAGCGGGCCTCCAGCAGCAGCAAACTGGTTGACCAGGCAAGCACCAGACGAGCCTGGCCCATGACCGGGCTCAAAGAGTAGATTAACTTTCGAAACTCTTCAAAGGTATATCAAAGGTAAAGATCATTAGCTAGTGCTAATGGTAACTGGCCTTTATTTACACTCAATCTTAAAAATCACGACCAAGTGCAGCGTTGAAGGGCATGTTGTTTATTTCTTTTTCGAAGACTAAAGGATTTGTGATAGTTTCGTATTATAATTAGTAGGATGGGCAAAATAATTGAAGACATCTGGGTCTTCAATTCTCATCTGTTTTTAGGGTGTACACTGGATTGCTGAATGCTGATTTATACTGTTCTTTCAGGATTTACTCATTTCTTTTTTTTTTTGTTTTTGTCAGCTTTGTGTGACTCTCCTTTTAGGAGAGGACCAATACTGCAAGAGGGTTTAAATTTAGATTTTTGCCTGTGTGGAAAAACTATATTTTTCCAATTTCCTGAATGTTCCTCTTTTGTTGTTCCTTTGTTTCTGCTGTTCGATTTGGGTGCTTTAGTTTATACTCTGTCTACAGATTCTCCGAGTAAGCTTTATTACATTTGCTTTAATATTTGCCGATTTTTAAGCAGTTCAACATCCCTTCAGCATCATTTGCAAAATCTTGTACGGTCTCTTTCTCTGTTTGCTCTACTAGGCTTTATGAGGGACACGTGTATTCTGTCTTTCATTCAATGCTTGCCGTCTTTCCATGCATTGTTCCGGGATGGGTTCCCATGGAATATTTGTTAGTTCAATGTTTATAACATCAAAGTCAATTCTTGGTATATTAAATTTGCTAAACATCCCGTCCTGCTATGTCTGTTAGGTTATCCACAAACAATTATATGCCTGCTTTCACTTCAGCGAGGTTGTGATCAGAATAACGATAGACTACCCTTCCTTCGTAGCTCCTCTACAGAATTTCCCAAAAGAACTGTCATAGGGGAAAAACAACTGTGACCTGGAGTCTACCTGGAGGGTATTCCGGGGATCAACGCCCCCGCGGCCCATTCCACGACAAGGCATCCCTGTGGATCAGGGCCTGATCAACCAGGCTGTTAACTGCTGGCCACACGTAGTCCAACGTACGAGAGAGTCCAACAGCCTAGAGAGAACAAGTGATTTGAAAAGGATTATCACTGGCTTGGCATCTCTTGTTTTGAACGTTCTCATTATCCATCCTATCATTGTCTTTACAGTTGTGATCGTAGCACTGTTGTAGTCCTTGAAAGTGAGATCCTCAGACATTACCACTCCCAGGTCCCTCACATTATTTTTTCGCTCTATTGTATGATCAGAGTTTGTAATATACGCAGTTCAAATTATCTCCTCCAGTTTTTCATTACGGAGTAGTTGGAATTTGTCTTCAGTGAACATCATATTGTTTTCCGTTGCTTATTGGAAAACTTGGCTAATATCTTCTTGGAGGTTAACCGTGTCCTCAATAGAGGCCAGTCTCGTGCAGATCCTAGTGTCGTCTGCAAAGGATGACACGGTGCTGTGGATTACATCTCTGTTTATGTTTGATATGAGGATGAGGAACAGGATGGGGGCGAGTACTGTGCCTCGTGGAACAGAGCTTTTCACTATGGCAGCTGCCGATTTAACTCTGTTGATCACTACTCTTTGTGTTCGATTGTTTAGAAAGTTGAAGATCCATCTCCCCACTTTGCCAGTTACTCCTTTAGCACGTATTTTGTGCGCTATTAAGCCATAATCGCACTTTCCAAAGACTGTATATTACATCTGCATTCTGTTTTTCTTCCAGTGCATCCAAGACCATATCACAACGAGAGGCAGGAGCGACCTGCTGTGACCCATGTTGCCCTGGATTGTGCAGTTTTTGGGAATCCATGTGGTTTGCAATCGTGCTTCTTAGCATTTTATATCATATTCGTTATGTTTTGATCACCCAAGCCTCCATTTCTTTTCCAATTCTATCAATAAATATGGTAAATAACCATTGTGACTCATACTTCTCTGCTTAAGGCCTACTTTTGTTGGAAAATAGTCCCCCCCTCTCTATTGCATTCCCTAACCTGAGCCTCATTATCCACATACAAATTATTTACAGCATTTAGTAACCTACCACCTATTCCAAATATTTGCAACATGTGCCATATTTCTGCTCTATCCTGAACCGTATAATCAATAATTTCTTGGTTTCACTACTATGTAGCTTGATGACTCTTTAATATAGATCTTAACCTGGGATGACGGTGACTACTCGTGTTTATTGAAATTTTCAGCGATTTCTCGTAATTCCTTGTTTCAGACACTATGACAAATGTATCTTCCCATATTTTTTTTTTTAACTTCCTGCCTTCCTAAATCCAACGCAAAAATGAGTAACAAAATTAACTGCTCAACTCTCTGACGGAAAAACTCAGAAGAACTAAAAAAGAATTTATGAAGTTAATTAAGGTTGTCACCTCGTTCAGGAAATTCTGCCCTTCACGTTAAACACAAGCAGAGATATTTCAGAGTTTGTTAGGTAGGAAGTTTTACAAAATATTTTTGTTAGGCTGGTTTCAGGGAGTTTGTTAAATAGGCTTAAGCATATGCCTCACAACATGCTGAAATGTTGTTAACTTGTGTGTTACGTGGACCTCAGAATAAGTTTGCTTGGCTTATTTTAAAATAACGTAGGTTTCAGCATATAGTAGTTAGGTTTCAGCATGCTTGTTAGGCATTTTTCAGCTTGCGATTCTTAGGTAGATTGCAGCATATGTTAGGTAGGTTTAGTGTTGAAAATACTGTTAGTACAGTAATGACTAAACAAACAAACATCAAGTATGAAGAACTAATTTGTCTTAC
Source organism: Cherax quadricarinatus (assembly GCF_038502225.1). Lineage (NCBI taxonomy): Eukaryota > Metazoa > Arthropoda > Malacostraca > Decapoda > Parastacidae > Cherax > Cherax quadricarinatus. The sequence continues at coordinate 3,388,322 of NC_091307.1, forward strand.
CCTGTTATGGCTGACACGAACCGTAGATGATATTCAGATATGGCTGACATGAACCGTAGATGATATTCAGATATGGCTGACACGAACCGTAGATGATATTCAGATATGGCTGACACGAACCGTAGATGATATTCAGATATGGCTGACACGAACCGTAGATGATATTCAGATATGGCTGACACGAACCGTAGATGATATTCAGATATGGCTGACACGAACCGTAGATGATATTCAGATATGGCTGACACGAACCGTAGATGATATTCAGATATGGCTGACACGAACCGTAGATGATATTCAGATATGGCTGACATGAACCGTAGATGATATTCAGATATGGCTGACATGAACCGTAGATGATATTCAGATATGGCTGACATGAACCGTAGATGATATTCAGATATGGCTGACACGAACCGTATATGATATTCAGATATGGCTGACACGAACCGTAGATGATATTCAGATATGGCTGACACGAACACACCGTAGGTGATCCGAATATAGCATACTAACTCAGCCATATTAGGAAATGGAAAAAAAGACAAATATGTAGACGATATAAATAGCGCCTGCGGGTGAAGATGGGGGTTCACGAGGTGGTGGGAGGCGGGCGGTATGCGGAGGCTCCACTAACTAAGGGTTGGTCATAAAGCAGCCGCCAGCCTCACACGGGGTCACTAAAACCTGTAAAATAATCAAGATTTAGATTAAAAGTAAATTTCTCCTCGCCTTCCTGGCTCCTCTCCTTTCCCCTAACTCACCTGTCTTCCCTTTCCTCCTATCATCTTAGTCTGTTCCCCCCCTTCCTCTTTTTACTCTGTTCATTCATTTTCCTACTTCATCTGACCATAATTGTCTTCCGTCGTCTTCATCTGTTTCCCCCTTTTTAGTATCCTGTCTGTTTTTCCCCTCATCCTCATCCACTTCCTAGTCTCCATTCTGTTCTTCCTCCTTTTCGTCTCCCTTCTGTTCTCTCCTCACTCATCCGATGTTATCTTCCTCCACTTCATTCCCATATCTTCCCTTGCACGCTGCCTGCCTGCCTCGCACTTTGGTAATATTCTAACTTTAATGCACGCACGCCCCTCCCATCCTCCATCCCATTTCTCTCTCTCTATCTCTGTCTGTTTGCCTCTCTCCCCTCTCCCATCCTTCCTTTCCTCCATCCCTCTCCCACTATGTATAATATATATATATCATGCCGAATAGGTTAAATATTGGTTAGTTAGCAAGAACTCGTTTAAAATTAAGTCTTTTCTATAATTTTCTCTTATGCGTTTAAAGATATATCTTTTTTCATTTATGTTAATGTAAAAATTAATAATTTTGTACCAAAAGAACCTTAGAAAATTACCTAACCTTATCATAACAAGCGCAATTTAATTTAGCCTGATCCAACTAAATATATTTTAGATTGTATATATATATATATATATATATATATATATATATATATATATATATATATATATATATATATATATATATATATATGTGTGTGTGTGTGTGTGTGTGTATATATATTATAATATCGTTTCTTTCCTGTCTTGTTCACTGCACCACGTTTTCTGGTGTTGCACCGCTACCACATTGCCTGACGTGTCGCCTCCCTTGTTTTAGTTCGATTATATATGATGGATAATCATTTTTCTTCTAGATTTACGTAACCAAACTCAGGCCAACCTCTCCTTGTCTGGTCCGACTTCATCTCATCGAACGTGAATTAACCTAAACCTGATTTTAAATACAGAAAAAAAAGTCCTGGTCGAGTAGCACGAAACGTGAAGAAATCGACGTTTTTAGTCGTGTATGTTTAATTTTGAATTGAGGATATGTTGAACTGAATATATAAGAGAAACCTCCTCCTGCTGCTGCTCCTCCTGCTGCTCCTCCTCCTGCTGCTGCTCCTCCTGGGATTATGCAATAATCCTGTTCATTATTATGCAGTAATCCTAACCCATTATTATGCAATAATCCTATCCCATTATTATGCAATAATCCTATTAATAAACAGGAAACATGTGCAACACCTGCGTATGTTTACCGATGTTTCGCCAGCCAGTCAGCGGTTTTGTCAATCTAATTTCGAGAATAAATGCTGGAGAGGGTACAAGAGATATCCATTTTTTTTTTTACACAGGGTTTTTCAAGGTTGGGTTAAATTTCCTAACTTTATTTACAAGCTAAATCTGTTACCCTCAAAAACTCATTTGAAAACCTTCTTATTGTTATGAGACGTACAAAGAGAGAACAGGATCAATCAGTCTGTGATGAATATGTGGGGCAGCGGGCTTCCAACAGCAACAGCTTGGTTGTTCAGGCAAGCACCGCACGAACCTGGCCCATGGCCGGGCTCCGAGAGTAGTTAAACTCTCGAAACTGTTCGAAGGTATATCAAAGGTAGAGGTTGGATGAAGCCATCTGAGAGCCAGCGACTTCATTTGGTGTTTACCTGGAGTCCAAATGCTTACCTGGAGTGAGTTCCGGGGGTCAACGCCCCCGCGGCCCGGTCTGTGACCAGGCCTCCTTAGGTCAGTGTCCCAGGATGCGACCCACACCAGTCGACTAACACCCAGGTACCCATTTTACTGATGGGGAACATAGACAACAGGTTGAAAGAAACACGTCCAATGTTTCTACTCTGGCTGGGAATCGAACCCAGGCCCTCACCGTGTGAAGCGAGAGCGTTAACCACCAGGCCACCATGTTGATGTCATTATGCTGGACGAACAGGTTCTAAACACTTGTCTTGTTCCTCAACTTATTGGTATTTTATTTCATTAATATATTATCTTTAAAGTGAACCTAAGTGGTGACTAAGTGGTAAGAGGGTTTCTTCATATTCATTGGAAACTTAGGTGGGTTTCAGGGATGTCAATCTTTAAGTGGACTCATAAGCGACACTTGCTAAGTAGAGTACCTAATTAAATTCACTGATTAGCTCTGCCGAAGGTAATGAGTTTTAGTTCTAATTAGACGATGTTCCACTCTAGTGAGAGCGCTGTCATCGACTCTCTGAACCTTACGCTTGAGTGACATTATTTCCTATAACTGCTGACCATACGAAGTGTACTTGTTTTAAACCTTACATCCCATTCCTAAACCTTCTATCTTTCTCAGCCCACCTTCCCTTCCAACCTTCCCCACCTCCATCCCTCCCCACCTCCATCTCTCATCTCCATCCCTCCTCACCTCCCTCCCCACCACAATCCCTCCCCACCTCCATCCCCCACCTCCCTCCCTTCTTCCCTCCCTCCCTCCCTCCCTCCCTCCCTCCCCTTCTAGCCATCTTGGTCTCAATTCTCTCTAAGCAGTCCCTAAAAATTAATATAATATACGTCTCCCCTTCTCCCCATAATTTCAACCCCACATTCCTCCCCCATAATATCTTCCCCACATTCCTCCCCATGGTTTCATCTCCACATTCCTCCCCATAATTTCACTTGGACATTCCTCCCCATAATTTCACCTGGACATTCCTTCCCATAATTTTCACCATTTCAGTTTTTTTTTTCAGTCTCAGTTTCATCAGAGCATTCCTCTCCCCATTGTTTTCTCTTACCTTTCCATGAACAAATCTCCCCATATTCTTCACCCACACTCATGCAAGTATATCCTAGCCTTGTACTTCATGCCTATCTCCTGCCCCTTTCTCCAATTCCTTTTCTTAGTCTTCCCTTTCTCCTCCACTCCTCTCCCTTTTCCGCCTATCCCCTGCTCCGCTCGCCTCTACTCTCCTCTCCACTCCCTTTCATCTACCCTATTCCACTTTCGTCCTCTTTGCTATTACCCCTTTGCTCCCATCCCCTGCTCTCTATCTCTTCTCTGTTCCGTATTTTTCCTCTGATCCCTTTCTCTCTTCTGCTCTTCTCTGCTCTTCTCTCCTTCTCCCTATCTCTCCTCTGCTCCTTATTTTACTTCTGCTTACCACCACTACTCCCTGTCTCCTCTCTGCTCCCTGTTTTACTTCTGCTTTCCTCCCCTGCTGTCTATCTCCCCCTCCCCTGCTCCTATCATTTCTCCCCTGCCGCCCACATCTCCCCCGGGCAGTAAGGGTGAACGCTGCCAGCCAGCATGCCAGACATAGCGCAACACTCAGCCTTGATTTTCTTTTACTCTGTTGCTTCATGTAGCAAGCTACCTTGTGTGTGTGTGTGTGTGTGTGTGTGTGTGTGTGTGTGTGTGTGTGTGTGTGTGTGTGTGTGTGTGTGTGTGTGCGCATGTGTGCGTGCGTGTTCGCGTGCGCTTACACACATTTCTTATCTGTTTGTGGATGCAGGGGTCGAGTAGTAGCTCCTGTCCCCCTCTAGCTGCTACTGTATTCGTTATCTCCTGCCTTCGTGAGCCCTGTCATAACTAATCTTAAAGCTCTGTATTGATCCTGCCTCCGCCATTTCGCCGTCCAAGTCCTTCCACTTCCTGACCCCTCTGGGAGCTGAAGAAATATTTCCTTGGACTCGTATTTTTGATTTCTAAGATTGCCCTCGGGTACCTGTTTACCACCTCTGAAGTAACATGTTCTTCTACACCATATTGATTCCTGTGGGTATGTTGTATGTGCTGATGTCACCCAGTATCCTTGAGGACTTCAATGTTTTAACGTTTAGCTCCGAGAGTAGTGACTCTTGAAACTCATCAAAGGTATATCAGAGGTATATTTTAGTCTCGCATCATAACTCATATTGCTCAGCTCTTGGCCTTGGGATTAATCTCGATGTAAATCTCTGAGCTAGTTACTGTGTATTGACGTTGATGCGAGATGTGTGCGGGTATGTATGTATGTATGTATGTATGTATGTATATATATATATATATATATATATATATATATATATATATATATATATATATATATATATATATATATATATATTATATAGTGTGGGTGAGTTGATGTGAGTGAAATAGTTTCATATTTAGTGACTTGGGAAAGCTTACTTTAACTGAAAATTTCTAGGTTTCAATCCTGTCTGAAAAATTTCCTGACGTAATAGAAATTTTAAGGGTGGGAGGGATGGAATGGAGGGAAAATGAATTGGGGATATGAGTGGAAGATGAATTGGGGATATGAGTGGAAGATGAATTGGGGATATGAGTGGAAGATGAATTGGGGATATGAGTGGAAGATGAATTGGGGATATGAGTGGGAGAACTAAAGAGTTGAGTGAGGGATGGAAAAAAAAAGTCGAGTTTTGGAGTAGCTTCAATTGTTGTCACTTTTCAAAGTTGTCTTTTTTATTTTTTCGATTTATTTTGTTTCATAGTTCTTTTTCTTTTATCTTTTTATTTTATTCGTCATTTTCTACTTTTCCTAATATTTCTAACTTATTTTTTCTGCAAGATAATTTAGTACGGATTGTACATGTTAGACTCACTAGTTTTGCTAATGTTGGTAGTTATTGTGGTGATAATGGGTGCAGTGTTATTGGTGGTGGTGTGAGGGGGTGTGGAAGCACTAATGGTATGAAGTGGTGGTAGTGGTGGTGGTAGTAGTGGTGGTGGTAGTAGTGGTGGTGGTAGTAGTGGTGGTGGTGGTGGTGGCAGCGGCTGCCACAGCAAGGCTCCCCTCACCCGCGGGATACATAAAAGATACACCAGGCAGTAACGTGTCCTCCCGATGAGAAAGAAACTGCCAGGCTAAACTGCCCGACTAATCGATTTAATCATTTGCCCGGGCTGAGCAGTGGGCCCTGGAGGCTGGGTCCTGGAGGCGAGTCCTCCCTGAAGAGCCCTGGAGGCGGGCTCTCCAGGCAGGTCCTTCCGGAAGGGCTCTCAGCAAAGCCTTCTAAGCGGGCTCTTCCCGAGAGCCTGGAAAACGGGTCCTGAAAGACAGCTCTTGGGGTTGTGCCCTGGAGTCAGCCCTTCCAGATACGACTTCGGCGGAGCGATTAAGAGCAAACAGCTGAGGGAATTACGTTACCAGCGATAGGGCGTGTAGCACGGATTCCCCGAGGGACCCACGGCAAAATAGACTCTGATATAGGCAGAGATAGTAGCGTGTGAGAGGCAGCTTTGGGAGATGAGAGGCAACGTGAAAAGTGAGAGGCAGCGTGGGAGAAGAATGTTGGATCATGTTATGTGGATACCAGCTGAGTTCTGGTTAATGTTCCTGGATTAGTATTTTAATGCATGAAATGATTGCTTATTTTGTTGCACTTAAATATTTGATAATAACTTGAGTAATTGTGGACTATGAGGGTATGTTTAAGTTGTGTTACTCATGGGACTTGATCAGTCTCACGTTAAAGAGCTTAGATAACGTATACAGATAATCCACAATAAATAAATAAATCAGTATATATATATATATATATATATATATATATATATATATATATATATATATATATATATATATATATATATATTCAAAACAACCACTGGGGAAATAGAATGATAGCTCTAGGCCTTTCGTGTTGCAATCAACACATCAGGAGCTTGCAAAATTTTGCAAGCTACTGATGATGTGTTGATTGCAACACGAAAGGCCTAGAGCTATCATTCTACTCCCTCCGTGGTTGTTTTGCATCTTGTATCGCTTGGTTTGTGATATTTGCTTCATATATATATATATATATATATATATATATATATATATATATATATATATATATATATATATATATATATATATATATATATATATATATATATAATTGTGTGTGTGTGTGTGTGTGTATAATTTCGTGTTGAATAGGTAAAACTGGTCAGTTAGGAAGAACTCATTTAAAATTAAGTCTTATCTAAAAAAAATTTCTTATACGTTGAAATAATTTTGTACCAAAAGAACCTTAGAAAACTTACCTAATCTTAATATAACGCATTTTAATTTAGCCAGATGCAACTAAATATATTTTAGGTAAGTTTACAATTTAATAAACAAACAAATGAAATATATTACTTCGTTAGGTTCAGAATGATTTTTTCGAAATTATTGTATACACAAATTTTCGCTTGCCTTATTCGGCGAGAAGACCGTTGCTGTTTAAGCTAAAATCGCAAGTTTTACCTATATATTGAAGATGGCTGACCACCACTGTTTCTTCTTTGCATATATTTAGGGTTGCCTGAGTGGTAAGAGTTATTTAGCCATGTTTTAATACCACTAAAGTTTTACCCCCTGAGTTGGTGCAGTGTGTAAAGACAGTGACTGGGGCAGCTGGGGAGAATTTGTTTAAAGTGGGAGTTCCTAAGATGTTGACCATGAGGCAGTGTGTGTATTACCCCCCAGACTTGATCTTGTAAGGATGCACCATAGAATTGTGGACTTTTTATTTCTGGTTTATGTACTTTGTGCAATGGGGAATAACAAATCATGAAGTGAATAATAATGGGTATTTACCATCCATATTTTTTTAGGGTACGTAAGTTTGTTTTTGTTCATGAGTTATGCATTAACCTTTCTCCTGGGTTATTAATGGTACTTTAAAATGACCCATAGACTTTAATTAGTGAATGGTGATAATTATGTAAGAAACTCGTAGTATATAGTGAGCCTTGAATAAACGTGGGCGGTAATTTACCTGTGACTGGTTTCAAGAGCTCTTTTATTCCCTCAGCCCGGTCGGAGACCAGACTTCGTTGTTGACCGCCCCATCAACCAGGTTGTGCACGCTAGCAACCCGCAAACTAGCATAGCCATCACAACCTGACTCATCCGATCTGATACCTGTAGCAGGATGCTCTCCTGCTTTTTAAAAACTTTTAACTTCGTTCTGGCAATATTTCTGACGTATGCTGGTAATATGTTGAAGAGTTTCTGACCACACATATTGACAGTGTTTTCCAGTTGTATCCACGGCTCCCCTCCTCTTCACTACCTAGCTTTTGTTTTCATTATGTAACTATCATATGGAATTGAATAGCATCATGTAGTTGTTGTATCAGGTTTTGATAAATTAAAAAAAAAGTTTATTCCATACATTCCCCAATCGTCAATATTTTATTGTCAAAAAATATAAAGTTTTAGTATTACATAAATATTACATAAATATTACATAAATATTACATAAATATTACATAAATATTCACCGGATATTACAAATACAAGCTTAGTTATTTCTAACTGGGATTGTAGTTCAGTCGATGCAGAGAATAGTGTTAATTATGGACAAGACGTTTCTCAGTAATATTGTGTTGTTGTTATGAGTATAATTATTTACAATGTTTCTTTAGTTATTATTAATTACCAGGTATTATTGTTGGAAAATATAGGTGGTGTGTGCTATTTAAAAAGACATTCATTGCTGAAGAGCCTTTTACTGTGGAACAATGTTTCGCTCTATGTTGCTCTAAACTTGTTAGGTCTGTAGAGCGCCTCGGGAATGGGAGGTAATTGGGTTTGATCCAGGGAAAGGGATGGTACAGGAACACAGATTCCTTGGATTTATACCCAAAGATTACAGTAATTATGACGGAAGTGGATACAGTTGGTTGTATTCCTGGAGGTTACCTGGAGGTTATTCCGGGGATCAACGCCCCCGCGGCCCGGTCCATGACCAGGCCTCCCGATGGATCAGGGCCTGATCAACTAGGCTGTTACTGCTGGCCGCACGCAGTCCAACGTACGAGCCACAGCCCGGCTGATCCGGCACTCTCTTTTCTCTTTTCTCCAAATTAATGACACATAAATGACACATAATGACACACCACATACCACGCTGCCAGGGAAGAAAACAATCGAAACCTGTCACAGGTATGACACAGGTGTCACGCGTATGCCTCTTGGTAGAACTGTAGCAAGTCGCTCAAGGACCGAGAGGTTAACCCACACTGCACAGTCGTGGTGCAAGGGAACGTAAAGGCCTGGTCTTGGACCGGGTCGCGGGGGCGTTGACCCCCGGCACACCCTTCAGGTAGACTCCAGGTATGTTATCTATTAGTGATTCTGGAAGTTATCTTCCCACGTCCCAGTCTCAGACCAGGCCTCCGAGGTTGATAAGTAAATATTACAGGATTAAGAACTATTAAGGAGAACATAGGAAAGTAAAGGTATGTGTGAACAAAATTTAAGTAGAAGGTTGGACGTGTTACCTGTCATTTTACGTGTTCGCGAGGCAAAAAAAAAAAAAAAAAATCAGTCCTACTAGAGAGTAAAAAAAAATCCATACAGCCATAATCATTCCTCCACAGTCATAATCATTCCTCCACAACCAGGGTCATTCCTCTAAAGCCAGAGTCATTCCTCTAAAGCCAGAGTCATTCCTCTAAAGCCAGAGTCATTCCTCTAAAGCCAGAGTCATTCCTCTAAAGCCAGAGTCATTCCTCTAAAGCCAGAGTCATTCCTCTAAAGCCAGAGTCATTCCTCCACAGCCAGAATTATTTCGCCACAGAATCAGTCAACAATAGCCCCAATCATTCCAATAGATCGAGGCCTGGTCATGGACCGGGCTGCGGGGGCGTTGACCCCCGAAGTATCCTCCAGGTATACACTCCACCACTCATTTGACAGGATGGTTGTACCTCCCTGGATGGTGCCTTCCAACCTGTGTGAGACGAGACGAGAGAGAACTTAGGGTGAAACGAGAGATCGTTGAACGTATGCTAGAACGTGGGAAGAAGCACGGAAGACAGTAAGAGGCGTAAGAGAACGTGGGATGAAACATGTGAAAAGTTTGGATGATGCGAGAGTGATCTTTGGAGGTAAGAAAACTCGCCCATGATACACCTTGCTCAGGGGCAAGGTAACAGTGTGGCCAATTTCGGGGTCTCCCAACAGATGAATAGAGAATCTTGAGAAATGAATTGGGATGACAGTCGTCTGTCGAAATTCTATGGCAGTCTGATGAATGATGAATCATATGTGAAAAATGAGGTATAACGATAGTAGTGATGAATAAATCAACACAATGAATTATTCCCTCAGAGGCAGAATAATCCAGGCTTGGTCAGAATCATTCCAATGTAGCATCATCCCACTACAAGCAGAATCATTCCACCACAGTAAGAATAATTAAAGTGGACACAATTATTATACCTGAGACGGAATGATTCTACAAGAGCCAGAAATATTGAACCACTACCAGAATCATTCCACTACAGCCAGAATCATTCCTCCACAGGCAGAATCAGTCCACTACAGCCAGCCAAGCCTGAATTATCCTGTTAATATTGTTAAGTAAAAGGACACAAGTGCAACTAATGTGACATGATGTGGCAACGTTTCGCTCTCCAGGAGCTTTGTCAAGCTTGATAAAGCTCCTGGAGAGCGAAACGTTGCCACAATAAAATGTCACATTAGTTGCATTTGTGTCCTTTTACTGAACAGAATTATTCTATTAACGCCAAAACCATTCATCCTTAACCTGAATTATTCCTTCATAGCTATTTCATCACGGTTAGAATTATTCCATCACAGCTGAAATTATTCCATCACAGCTGAAATTATTCCATCACAGCTACAATTATTTCAGCATGGTTAGGATTATTCCATCATAGTTAGAATTATTCCATCACGGCTAGAATTATTCTATCACGTGTGTTTATGCTCACCTGTATGTGGTTAAAGGGGGTCTCGTGTGTGTGTGTGTGTGTGTGTGTGTGTGTGTGTACTCACCTAGTTGTACTCACCTAGTTGAGGTTGCAGGGGTCGAGTCCGAGCTCCTGGCCCCGCTTCTTCACTGGTCGCTACTAGGTCACTCACCCTGAACCGTGAGCTTTATCATACCTCTGCTTAAAGCTATGTATGGATCCTGCCTCCACTACATCGCTTCCCAAACTATTCCACTTACTACTCTGTGGCTGAAGAAATACTTCCTAACATCCCTGTGATTCATCTGTTTCTTCAACTTCCAACTGTGTCCCCTTGTTACTGTGTCCAATCTCTGGAACATCCTGTCTTTGTCCACCTTGTCAGTTCCTCTCAGTATTTTGTATGTCGTTATCATGTCATCCCTGTCTCTCCTGTCCTCCAGTGTCGTAAGGTTGATTTCCCTTAACCTCTCCTCGTAGGACATACCTCTTAGCTCTGGGACTAGTCTTGTTGCAAACCTTTGCACTTTCTCTAGTTTCTTTACGTGCTTGGCTAGGTGTGGGTTCCAAACTGGTTCCGCATACTCCAACATGGGCCTAACGTACACGGTGTACAAGGTCCTGAACGATTCCTTATTAAGGTGTCGGAATGCTGTTCTGAGGTTTGCTAGGCGCCCATATGCTGCAGCCGTTATTTGGTTGATGTGCGCTTCAGGAGATGTGCCTGGTGTTATACTCACCCCAAGATCTTTTTTCTTGAGTGAGGTTTGTACTCTCTGGCCCCCTAGACTGTACTCCGTCTACGGTCTTCTTTGCCCTTCCCCAATCTTCATGACTTTGCACTTGGTGGGATTGAACTCCAGGAGCCAATTGCTGGACCAGGCATGCAGCCTGTTCAGATCCCTTTGTAGTTCTGCCTGGTCTTCGATCGAGTGAATTCTTCTCATCAACTTCACGTCATCTGCAAACAGGGACACTTCGGAGTCTATTCCTTCCGTCATGTCGTTCACAAATACCAGAAACAGCACTGGTCCTAGGACTGACCCCTGTGGGACCCCGCTGGTCACAGGTGCCCACTCTGACACCTCGCAACGTACCATGACTCGCTGCTGTCTTCTTGACAAGTATTCCCTGATCCATTGTAGTGCCTTCCCTGTTATCCCTGCTTGGTCCTCCAGTTTTTGCACTAATCTCTTGTGTGGAACTGTGTCAAACGCCTTCTTGCAGTCCAAGAAAATGCAATCCACCCACCCCTCTCTCTCTTGTCTTACTGCTGTCACCACATAGTGTGTGTGTGTGTGTGTGTGTGTGTGTGTGTGTTGGGGAGGGGGTACTTGCGTACACATGAACATGTACACTGTTGAAGAAAACAGCTTTACGTGTACAAAACGGCAATGATAGTAATGACAATAATAATATGAATAATTTAATAATAAAACTAATAAAAAGTATTAATGTAAATAAGTTAATATGTAGGAGCCCAGGAAAAAAAAGCTACCTTGGCCATCGTAATAAAGCGGCAACACGTCAAGTTTCCTCACTACCTAGTTTGATATCGAAATCTCGTACAATAAACAGGATGGGGTGGGCGGGAGGGAGGCGGGTGTGGGATAACATGCGATGTTACGAAGGTATTTCCTTCGAGGGAAGGAAGAGGGGGGGGGAGAGTGTTTTGATGCCAACGAAGCGCTCTTCATTTAGGAAGATGGAGCCATCCTTCCCTTAAATCGAACCTGATTGCTTTTTTTTTTTTTTTACAGACGCATGACGCTTGTGGAGGTGGATTAAGGTTCTTTTGTCAACAGTGCTGTCTGTTTCTTGTTGGTTATTTCTATAATACTTGTGACGGATTTCAAGGGTTATTCTATCCTCGTTGAGACCACATACTCCTTTTACAGATTATTTGATCAACCTGATTATTGCTGCTAGTGGCCCTCGGACCTACGTGGTCATCGCAGCCTGACTTATCAGACACATGGACGAGGTAGCGGTCCAGTTAAGGTTCTCTGACAATTGTACCTTATGTAGGATACTGATGTTAATAATTCCTTCCGAGATTAATAAGCGACATTTTTTTTATATAAATTTGCATGAGCACGTTTAAAAAAATCGCAGAAACAGGTTGCAGACGATAAACATAACAGACAAATCAACGGGAGACTGATGCATAAATAGAGCGAAAGTCGTTGAAAATAAAACGAATGTCTACAAATATGAGATAAAAAAAAAAGAGAAAGAAAAGGAAAGCACGTGATACGCTCTTTGGTGTTGGTAGCGAGGGCAATAAATTCTTGTGCTCGGGACATGGAGGTAAAACGCTTGCCGCTTAATTGGACCTTGCACAGCCACTACATCTCGGTAAGAGACGAGTAAAACAAAAGCACTTAGAGCTACAGCTAAAAAGAGTAGCCATACGACGGTGCAACAGGGATGTGGGAGGCAGGAGGGAAAGGAAGGGGAAGGGAAAAATGGGAGTTATTTGATTCTGAACTTGTAAGCCTTAAACTTGATACGTTTAACGCAATGAGAATTCGTACTCATTCCTAAGTTAGTTGTTCTCAATGTAGGGACCGAGACTTTTTTTTTAATACTATTATTTCATACATGAGGGGGGATAACCAATAAAAAATTGGGTTTCTGCAAGAGAGAACTTGACACGTTCCTCAAGTCAGTTCCTGTGGCGCCTAGCACCAACAACCTTGTTCCTCAGGCCATCCACCGCGAGACCTAAACTGGGAACACACTCCGCTTAGTAAGACATTGGTCTGACTCCAGTTTGATACTTGGAGTGCGAGTGCAAGACCTGCTGTGAGATACTTTGGGCCACAATTTCCGAAGACCCTATCCCTATCCATGGGAATCATAGTGATGGTAAAAGGAGAACCTTTGCGTTGATGGCGAGCCTAAGATGAGTTGTGGTTGAGGACATACTCAGGATCCTCATTTCATTAATATCTTAAAATGACTCTCAAAACAGGAGATTACGCATTTTTTCACACTTTCACTGTCAGCTACCTCGTAGGAAGGAACCTCTTCAAATGCAGTATTCGAAAACCATTGCTAAACCCTTTTCTACTCCGAGCCGAATATTTCAGCCGTCACAAGCTCGTGTTACCAATTTACCATAAACCTGCAATTAAAACCAATCAAACAGCTGATAATATATTTTCATATGTATTTTCTCCCAACCTCCGCAGTCGTTAAAGACACTTGGCATTAGAGTAACTATTAAAAAGACGACTATAGTGAAATATAAGGTAGGGTGTCAGAGTTCATTAAAGAATGTAAGAAAAGGCACATTGGAAAGATGTTTGTAATCTTCAGCAGCATACATATTGTATTCCCTGTTTACAAGAACTCCCTTTGTATGCCTTTAATGATTTTTCAAGAGTTTTTACTTTCCCGAAGCCCTGCCTTGGGTCAGGCTCATCTGGTGTTTACTTAGTCAATCAGGCTGTTGCTATTGGCACCCCGCTGGCCCACATATTCAAGACGAAAGCCTTATAGCTGGTTAAAGACTCTTGATCCCAGGATTTTGACCAACATTCCTCTTTTGGATCAAACTTGATTGCCTCCCATTCCCCAAGTGTCGCAAGGCCATTAGCGCCTTAGTGTTGCCCATGAATATAATAATTTAAATATATTGGTGAATGCTGCCTACTTGCCCCCGCACAATATCCATCGAATTTCGCTCTCACTGCTGCTGTCGATCTCTCATTAAAGCTTTTCCGCGTTGTAATTTGTGTATCGTAAGTAGTTTGTCTATAATTATTCATTGGGTCTAAGCGTTCTCAGTGTGTTTATGACCTGAGGAAATGCCTTTTGATCGTCTATTCCGGGAGTCATTATGGGGAATCAGATTCTCTTGATGCTGGATACTTGTCTCGTGCCGGGAGCACTTGATTTATCGCACCTCACTGGTAATATGTTTATTGATATTGCAACTTTATATATTTTGATGCTCGTAAATTTAATAGTGCAGTCGGGAGGCAGAGCGTTAAGTAGGAGTAATTGACTACTGAGGATGGGGAAATGGGGGGTCGAGTCGTCTCTCTTAACAACTTTGACCGGCTTTACTAGTGTATGGCGTCCTGTAACGTATCATACCTACTTTTGAAACAGCGTAACGATTTTGCCTTCTCCACTTGCTCATTCAACTCGAGGCTTATTTGAGAGGTTTCACCACTGACATTCTTCTTTGCAAATATACAGGGTCTAAAGCCAGCAACAAACAACAAAATACCTTTCATCCGTGGACTGCTTGCAGAGGCAAAGGCAATGTTCGCGGCTTTCACTGAGACCCACATAAAGGATCACTTGGACAACGAAATATGGATCCCAGGTTACAACCTATACAGATGTGACAGAGTGAACAGGCAAAAGGGGGGGGGGGTTGGCCTGTACATTGCAGAGACACTTGTTTGCACAAAACTGCTTAATGCCTCAAATGATGTAGTGGAAGTTTTAGCAGCAAAGGTCGAGAACCAAAACCTAGTCATTGTGGTAGTCTACAAGCCTCCGGATGCAACATCCCAGCAATTCCAGGAATAGCTGTTAAAAATTGACCACTGTCTGGAAAATCTTCCAGCTCCTGCACCCAACATCTTGCTCCTGGGGGATTTCAACTTAGGGCACCTAAAATGGAGGAATATAGCAAATAATATTGTTGCAGTAATAACACCAGGAGGCAGCTCTGATGAAAACTCACACTCACTCACACTCAGCTTTTAAATCTCTGCACAAAATTCAATTTAAACCAGCAAATAATAGAGCCTACTAGACTGGAGAATACACTAGACCTCATCTTCACTAACAATGATGATCTGATAAGAAATGTCACCATATCAAAAACAATATACTCAGATCATAACATAATTGAGGTTCAGACATGAGAGTCGAAGATCAAAATTAATTTTTTATGAGAGAGCCACAGAATTTGGTTAACACAAGCCTATCCGATGTTATCCTGACGCCAAATGACTTCGAACAGGCGATAAATGACATGCCCATGCACTCTGCCCCAGGGCCAGACTCATGGAACTCCGTGTTCATCAAGAACTGCAAGAAGCCCCTATCACGAGCCTTTTCCATCCTATGGAGAGGGAGCATGGACACGGGGGTCGTCCCACAGTTACTAAAAACAACAGACATAGCCCCACTCCACAAAGGGGGCAGTAAAACAACAGAAAAGAACTACAGACCGATAGCACTAACATCCCATATCATAAAAATCTTTGAAAGGGTCCTAAGAAGCAAGATCACCACCCATCTAGAAACCCATCAGTTACACAACCCAGGGCAACATGGGTTTAGAACAGGTCGCTCCTGTCTCTCTCAACTATTGGATAACTACGACAAGGTCCTAGATGCACTAGAAGACAAAAAGAATGCAGATGTAATATATACAGACTTTGCAAAAGCCTTTGACAAGTGTGACCATGGCGTAATAGCGCACAAAATGCGTGCTAAAGGAATAACAGGAAAAGTCGGTCGATGGATCTATAATTTCCTCACTAAAAGAACACAGAGAGTAGTCGTCAACAGAGTAAAGTCCGAGGCAGCTACGGTGAAAAGCTCTGTTCCACAAGGCACAGTACTCGCTCCCATCTTGTTCCTCATCCTCATATCCGACATAGACAAGGATGTCAGCCACAGCACCGTGTCTTCCTTTGCAGATGACACCCGAATCTGCATGACAGTGTCTTCCATTGCAGACACTGCAAGGCTCCAGGCGGACATCAATCAAATCTTTCAGTGGGCTGCAGAAAACAATATGAAGTTCAACAATGAGAAATTTCAATTACTCAGATATGGTAAACACGAGGAAATTAAATCTTCATCAGAGTACAAAACAAATTCTGGCCACAAAATAGAGCGAAACACCAACGTCAAAGACCTGGGAGTGATCATGTCGGAGGATCTCACCTTCAAGGACCATAACATTGTATCAAACCATACCCCCGGCCGGGATTGAACCCGCGGTCATAGTCTCAAAACTCCAGCCCGTCGCGTTAGCCACTATGGTATGGTTTGTTTGCAATCGTGTCATTACGATTTCTTGAGTCATGTTGACGGCAGTGAAGGGACTTGAGCTAGAGTTCGTCACGGCCACGCTAGCTTTAGATTCGTCTGTAAAAACTTGCATTTGTGGTCACAGTGGTGCCTGTGCTAACCTTCCTATGGTGTAGAAATATACCTAGTTGGATGAATCTTATTGTGGCTAGCTGGTCTAGTGACTAACGCGACGGGCTGGAGTTTTGAGAGACTATGACCGCGGGTTCAATTCCGGCCGGGGGTATGGTTTGTTTGCAATCGTGTCATTACGATTTCTTGAGTCATAACATTGTATCAATCGCATCTGCTAGAAAAATGACAGGATGGATAATGAGAACATTCAAAACTAGGGAGGCCAAGCCCATGATGACACTCTTCAAGTCACTTGTTCTATCTAGGCTGGAATATTGCTGCACACTAACAGCACCTTTCAAGGCAGGTGAAATTGCTGACCTAGAAAATGTACAGAGAACCTTCACGGCGCGCATAACGGAGATAAATCACCTCAATTACTGGGAGCGCTTGAGGTTCCTAAACCTGTATTCCCTGGAACGCAGGCGGGAGAGATACATGGTTATATACACCTGGAAAATCCTAGAGGAAATAGTACCGAACTTGCAAACGAAAATCACTCACTACGAAAGCAAAAGACTTGGCAGACGATGCAACATCCCCCAATGAAAAGCAGGGGTGTCACTAGCACGTTAATAGACCATACAATAAGTGTCAGGGGCCCGAGACTGTTCAACTGCCTCCCAGCTTACATAAGGGGGATTACCAACAGACCCCTGGCAGTCTTCAAGCTGGCACTGGACAGCCGGGCTGTGGCTCGTACGTTGGTTTGCGTGCAGCCAGCAGCAACAGCCTGGTTGATCAGGCTCTGATCCACCAGGAGGCCTGGTCACAGACCGGGCCGCGGGGGCGTTGACCCCCGGAACTCTCTCCAGGTAAACTGATGTGTGAGACCTGTAAATTGGAGCATATACAAGGACACGAATATATTCAGAGTAAAAGTGTGTCTAAATCCTCACATGCAGCACCACCTTCACCTGGGATAAGAGGTTAGCTTTTCGTTCTAATTTAGAAAAAAATTATCTGATAATCGAGGAAGGTTAGTGGATCCCTGGGGAGCTGGGGCTCAACCCTATAAATACAAATAGGCGAGCACATACAAAAGAAGTATAAATTCTACGCTTAGAAACAAAGAAGGAAATTTTATTTAAATGCGGCTGTTGTACGACTACAATTTATAAGGTATGTACTGCAATGTGTCTTGAATATTTTACTACTTGGCTTCTGCCGCTTTTGTCATCGGCTTCACATAGGAATCATCCTCCGCTTCTTCTCTAATTAGTTCCGCTCACTCATCCGTACGTTGGAATTTATTTATTTGTCTCTCTTTGGATTATTGTAAGAGTTCAGCTTCACTCGATGTCTTCTCGTTCATCTTTTGTCGAACTGTTTGCTTATGTTTACCATGTCAATACCCTCTTGAGTATTTTGTAGACTTGGAACCTATGTTCTCGGCGACTCTCTTTGTTGTAAGTAAGACAGACATTGCTGGTTATGACAGTTTAGTGTGAAGATCTTTCGTCCACCAGGAATTTTTTCAAGTGATAGTCAGAGGTGGACGAAATGCCATCACAATAAAATGCCATAACTATCATTGTTTTATTTATATACTAGCTGTAAACTGTACCACTGTATTGCCATTTTTATCTCTTTCTGCAGTCGCCTGAGGTTCCTTTTTCAACCTTTCCTCATAGTTTGTGTTCCCAGCGGTCGATACATGGCTCCTGGTTCCGCATCAAAAATACTATTAGCCAGATCTCTCCATTCCTGAACTAAGGGCTTTAATCAGGGGCGGCTTTAATCAGGGGCAGCTTTAATCAGTGGCTGTCTGGTTGAAAGGAGGAGTTAGGAGACTTTATTAAGCAGCTTTATTATTAGTTTTAATTTTATTTGGAGGACAGTGGGAAATTATTGAGGTTTAAAATATTTATTTTCTTGAAAATCACACATGCTCGTAGAGTTGTCCCCACTACATGAGCTTTTCAGGACAGGAATTTAGCATATTCTAGGAAAAGTATTTGTTCAAGGCTTAGTTCTGTAGTCGAATCGACTTAAGGGAAACTGATTACTGAGGCATCTTCACTTGTTATTTTGATCCAGATTGACGTCTTTTCTTGAACCAGTCATTGCCCTCTTCCTTCTGTTGTCAGATCCTCTTTGATCCGGTGGAAACCATATCTTGATATCTCGTACATTTTTTCCAGTTTATAAATTAGTTACACCTGAGGCACTGTACTGAAGACTTCTTACAAAGAACATGCAGTTATCACAGCTTTCCTGTCTTATTTCGCTTTTGTCATCCAGGGAAGTAGTACCACCCTGTCAAATGAAGGTGAAGCATAGCCTTGTCCCAGACCAGACCAGACCTGACCTGACCTGACCTGACCTGACCTGACCTGACTAGACCAGACCAGACCAGGCAACTAGATATTTACTGAAAACCTCGCAGACTTTACTGGCGGTAATCGAGATCAGTTTTCCAGTCTTTTATCAAAGTCATCTGGCGGCTGCCATTAACACCTAGTAGCTATGCTATTATCAGTCTTTCTTCTCCAATAACTAGCACTGTGCTACGTCTATATGGAAGGAGCTCAACTCGGACTCCGCATTTCTCTTATATTACATAAAGTGTCTAACTCCCTGTCCTCTTGGGCTTTTGCATTCCTCTTATTGAATCCAGGCATTGTGTTGATCTTAATTACATCCTCTCTGTAACGACTTATTTTTGTTTACAACCCTCACACTGATTTTTTTTTCTCACGTCCCTCTGACTCATTTGAGTTTCTAGTTTTCATTTATCTGTTCTCTTTCTGTTTCCTATCTGTAATGGTCTGTCCCTATTGTCTTTAGTATTTCGAATGTTTTTGGGCTTTGATCTTTTAGCGATATAAAAATCTTCACACCTGTGTGTGTGTGTGTGTGTGTGTGTGTGTGTGTGTGTGTGTGTGTGTGTGTGTTTGTGTGTGTGTGTGTGTGTTAAGACGAAACAGAGTGCGTGCGTCAATATGTAAGCACGCGCGCGTGCTTGCTTCCAAATGCAAAAGTCATGTCTTGACAAAAACTCTCTTAGTAAACATACTAAGACTTGACAAAGCCACTCTTACCATCTCTTTTCGTGTTGAATGATACACCAAAGAGCCGCCTTTCCCCACTTCTCTCTGTGTGTAAGCCCAGGTTAATGCCTCACGAGGGGAACTGACCTTTCCTTCAAGGAACGCCTCAACTGCTTTCTTCTCTACTTAGATTGCATTTTTTCTTGTTTTCTATAATCATGCGATATAAATTATGAATTTTATGTTGAAATTAAATTTAATCGGGATGTCGTTTCTGTGATAAATCTTTGAAGTTCTACGAATTTATGGGGCAAGGGGCGATTTCTACCATTTAACGGGGTCTTGTGAAAAGGAAATGATACTGGCTTTTTTTGGGTCAAATCTGAGTGCCTTCCATTTCCCAGGCACAGTATGACTCCTTTCGGGCTTACTGTATTTTCCATGAATATCATAATGTTACGTATATTGAGATAAACTATATTGTGTTCTGTTGTAACGTGGCAGAATTGTGTTGGTAGTGAAGTGTTATGACCAGTGGCTTTTACTATCCATCTGCGTGTGTGACGGCACAATGCAGATGGATATCTGCACTGTGCCGTCACACATGCAGATGGATATATGCACTGTGCCGTCACACATGCAGATGGATATCTAACTTCCTCACAAATACAATTCAAAGAGTAAAAGTAAACAGAATGAAATTGGGGGTTGAGTCAGTGAAAAATTCTGCTCCCCAAGGCGCAGCATTCGCCCCACTACTCTTCCTTATACTCATTTATGATACTGACCTGTACGTAACTATAGCATTGTATCATCCTTTGAAGACGATACTAGTATTTGTATGCAAGTGGTATCCACAGAAGGCACGTTGAGCCTTCAAGCTTATATAAACCAAGTGAGGACTAATTTCAGTTAGTAAGTCATGGAAGAATGTAGAAAATTAAAGGATTGGAGTACAAGGTACTCAACAGAATATCAGTAAAATACGAGGGACCATAGAGTAATAATGTCAGAGGCACAACAGTGTTGTTATCGCAACTGCAAAAGAAATGATAGTTTGGATAACTATAATCTTCAAAAGAAGAGATGCTCTTCAAGTCACTGTTGTGTATTAACAGTCCACTTCAAAACAGGCTAAGTTGCTGAGATGGAAAATATGCAGAGAACCTTCATAACTCGTATAAACTCAGTCAAGCACCTAAATTTCTGGGACTGCACGAAGTCCCAAGAATTATTGTTCTTAAAGCATAGGCGAGAAAGATGCATCATAATCTACACCTGGAAGATACTTGAGGGATTGATCCCAAACCTACACAACGAACTACATATGAACACAAGATTACACTGAGAGAGAAGTCAAAGGGGCCCGGACTCTTCAGCATCCTCCCAACATACATAAGAGGGATTACAAACTCCTTTGCTGTCTTCAAGAGGGAACGCGACAGATTCCTCAAAACAGTTCGTGATCAGCTGGGTTGTGATGCATACGATGGACTACGGGCGGCGGACACCAGCAGCATGATCGATCAGACCAGCAACCATGAGGTCTTGTCAGGGGCCGGGCCGCGGGGGCCATGACTTCCCTAAGCGATACCAGGTAAACGTCAGGTAAACCCCTCTCTACCTTCTTTCTTAACTTTTCTCCTCTCCATCCTTTCTTCATCCCTCTTCTCTTCCACTAGTTTTTCTGTTCTCGCCTTTTCCTCATCCTTTCCTCTTCCAGCAATCCTTCCAAAACTCCCTCCTTCCCTCTCCTCTCCGTCCCCTTTGATCTCAGGTCTCCCCATGTCAGTCAATTCTTTTCCCCCCACTCTCTCCACTCCGTTTTCCCACCCTCTCCACCCTTTTTTCCCCGCCCTATCCACCTTTTTTCCTTCCCTATCCACCCTTTTCCTCCAACTCATCCCATTTTCCCTGTCCTCTCCAACCCTTTTTTTCCCCGTCATCTCCAACCCTTTTTTCCCGTCATCTCCACCCAATTTACCCCGTCATTTCCACCCTCTCTACCCCGTCTCTCCTGCATCTCTGCCTCTCGGCACTGCTCTACCTTCCTCTACACACCAACGACAATTGATCCATCAGCTATCAGTTTTAAAATGAAGGAAATTCCTGAATGAAATAACAGTGTATAGAGAGTGGGAAGAACTCATCACGCACAGTACCCTCAGGAAAGACACTTTTTTGGGGGTAACCTTCGCGGAAAAATTCCCACGTTTAGCTCACTGATACACTGACCAATTTCCGCCAGGGAGGGGGAGAGAGGGGGGACGGTGGGGTCGAGGGAGGGAGGTGAACAGATAACAGAAAGGTGGGGGAACTGGGAAGGACTTCCAGCGGCTGACAGGAAGGTAGGGGGTTCCACCCCTACCCCTGGGTGTCTGGCAGATGGCGCTCCTTTTAACGCGATTTTTGTAAGACAGGATTGGTGGGACACTAGGTGGGTGGGCTTACGGGATGGAATGGCTGTGACATACCTGTGATTGGTTTGAGTGGTTTACTATCTTTGCAGTTCTGCCTGAGGCCAGGTTAACGGGTAGGTAGGCTCGCGGAATAGGTAGGAAGCTATCTTGGGTTTTGCCATCTAGTGGATTTAGCCTGCAGTTTTAGGTGGATTACACCAGCTTATTTACCTCAAAAATTATTATCTCGTTGAAAAAAAAATCAGACCTTCGTTACAGGTCATGGATTTTTATGATTTCCTTTTATAAACGTTCAGTACCTGGAGTTTACCTGGAGTTTACCTGGAGAGAGTTCCGGGAGAGTAGCTACGGGAGCTCCAGTGGTTTCCTCCCAGTAGGACTAAAGTTAATATTGTTCCAGTCACAGTATTGTGCCTTTTTGTTTAAAGTTAATATCACCTGGTAAATACTATTTAATTTTTAGGATGGCTCACAGGCCATTCTTATGGGTTTAACGATTCCAATGCATGTATCTTTGAGAGAGAGGGAAGAACGGGTAAGTGAGTAAATGAAGGAAATTGTCAGGTTGAAAATGAAAAAAATGGAGAGGTGGGAGATAGTAGGATGTAAACTTAGAATAGTGACATTTAGTATCACTATAATAATAGTATACAATATCTACAAGTTGTTGAATAAAATGCACGTATCTTTATTTCCAAAATAACGCTAATAAAGTGTTACACGTGAGTCTTCGAGAAAAATAAGAATGATACTACGTTCATAGTAGTGGGTAACTTCGAATAAGAAGAGGACAGAAGCAAAACCTAATAAATAGAATGTATGGGAATTAGACTGCCAGTTGGAGAGAGTGAAAATATCAGTCATGTTTCTCAGTGATGGTAGTGTTAAGAGGATGTGTTAAGCTGCATCCTTCAGGGCTGACACTTGTCACCTCGGATAAATCCGTCCATGCGGCGTAAAGTAAATATTGTGAGTTTAGTTTCTGTCATTCCCGTTGTAAACAACCATACAACCATACATTACCCTGTATTTAGACGAAATCTGATCTCTAAATTATGATTTCTATCCTTTGTTTATATATATATATATATATATATATATATATATATATATATATATATATATATATATATATATATATTATATATATATATATAAAATGTGTGTGTGTAATTATTATCAAGCCCATGCGTTAAATCCGTTTTTCTTGTATGTAATGTTTCCATGCTTGGAAGAGAGGAAAGGTGGAAACCAAAGAAGAAAAGGAGGAACGAACGAAGAGGATGAGGGAAGAAGAAATAAAAGTATGCCCACAATGTTTATTAGTACGATAATGATAATATAGTTACATGATAACAGATCTAGTGAAGATAATGGTCAAGATTATACTAATGATTATTCACTCGTATTTCTTTTGGTCTTTTCCCACCACACACTACCGTGACAAGCTCAATTATCTGTTTTTAAGTCATAACTTGCAGCTTGTAAGGGTTCCGTTTCTTTTTTCTTCGCTCACCTCGAGGACTGAAATATTTTTAAGGTAGGTGGATGTTTTACTAGGGAGTCTGCCTGTTGATGGTTCCGATAATTATCGCCCTTTCTGCGGTCGGGTCATCGACTAGGCAGATAGCTTCTGTGTTGAATACATAATGTTTGTCTCCCTTTGGTTCACGACTGGTCCGACAGTCAGTTGGTGTTATCTTCGGAATAAGCGACAGGAAGTCGTTGGTTTATCGAGGTGGGTCTACAAAAACAAGCCTCCAAGATGCGTCTCCAGGCCGTCAGCTGAAGCCTGAGGGTCCGTATTTACTGCTAGGTAAACACACGAAGGCGACAGGAGACTTGCCCGCGCTTCTCACCTAGCCCAGGGATTCAAGCACAGAATCATTTGGTTGTGAACCTCCTTTAGATTTTGATACACCCAACCTGCTTCCAGATCTCCCGCAAAGGGTGTCTTACTTGGAGCTTCTCCGTATCCTCTCCCGGCTCTCCTCGCCTCTCACTTCCCATCAAAAGAACTATATTTTTTTCCCCTTCCGGAACCCCGTAAGAGGTGCGGCCATTTGGAGCCTCCAAGTCTCCCTTCAGAGCCTCCTGCTAAAGGTGTCCCCTGAAGCCTCCAGGAAACACATAAAGAGATGTACGTAATGATCTACTTCCGGTTACAGCTTCTTGCGAAAATAAAGAGCTATTACAAAACAGAGAATTTCTGAATATTTCAGTAGTTAAAGAGAAGAAAATTATCCCAGATTTAAATGACGAATTTGATAATAAAAATAATTAATGATAATAATCCCTATTTCTACAAAGTACATGATACAAATGATGTTGATCTAGTCGAAGTTATCGGTATGCTTTTTAGACAGACCCTGGTTATGCAGAGCATTTCGGGCAGCTTAAAGTTAATTTGTCCCCCAAAATGCGACCCACAATATTCTGCTAGCACCTAGCAAGTACCTACTTACTGCTAGGTGAACAGGGGAGCAGTAATAAGAAAACATGTCCGGCGTTTCACCCGTGCAAGGGTATAAGCTGAGGATGCTGCCAACCAAACCAAGAGCTAAGGAAAGTGAGATTACAAACTCTCGACAGCCCATAGCTCTTAAGAGGTCTGTTTATCTCTCATCTTACGTGCGTGACTTCAATTACTCTTCGTAGAACGAAAGCCTTTCCATCATTTGCAGTCCAGCTCATCGAGACAATCTTCCCACCTCCAGGAATTCCTCGTGTAGCTGTAGTCACGACGATGATCTTGGGAGCTGTTACTGAGGATGAGTTTTATGACTGTAGCCTGGTGAGTCAGGCATTCTACTAAACGGTTTGTTGCAGTTCGAGAGCTAAAACTGCAGTAAACATTAAGTTTCCCAGAAATTATGTGTCTTATCGTGTGTTCCAAAGTTGGCCATCTTCTCTTTAACCGGGGTGTGTATGATGTTAAGCTTGAAAATCAGATGTAATAGCGTCAGTTTTAGGTAGAAATTGACGCAAGATGTACACTTTCACGTCAGCATGGGCTAGAAAAACACCTGACACATAAACATATATTACAATGTTTCACTCTGGATAGAACGTCATCGGATCATGATCTGACCAAGTTCTACAGAGTGAAACGTTTGTCTGTAATAAATACTCTGAACCAAGAATCTTGACATGGGATGTTGGGATCCCCCCTCCTCCTCCTCCTCCTCCATTTCCCATCCTATGTTCAATATTCCCGATTCCCAAGCTTCCATTTTGAGTTGGAATGATTCTTGAGAAGTAATAAAGATGACAAATAATACTATGAGATCACAGTGCATGCAGGGGCGTGGCCAAAAATAAAAGAAAAACATATAATTCTGTAGTTGAGTTTTGTGTTTGCCATTGGCTGCGAACTTTTTACACGAAGGCGCATAAAGACCACAATAACGTCCCGGAGCCACTGCTGGTGGGCCATCAGAGGCGCAGGGACGGCAGCTTTGACGGCCTTCACTCCACAGCTGCAGCAGTTGGCTGGGAAATGCGTCACGTTGCACAGTACCGGGACAGGCACGAAAATATGCAGAACAAGCCTTTATTTGCACCACGTTTCTCTCTAAGTAGAGCATTTTTAAGTCGTCCAAGCGAAACGTTGAATAAATAAATGCTTGCCCTGCATACTTGAGTCTTTGTCTACATACCTGTCGGCGTTATGGCCTCCAAGCGAGGTTGCACAGTGTCAGCTCGAGTATTCAGTGCAAATGGGGAATGTTAAAATGCCTTTAAAAAAAAAAAAAGCGTGGCCGTTTTTTTTTTCATATACAGCAGCACAGAAGAGGCAGGTCATATTTCCTGTTATGATACCTGGGGAAGAAAATATTAAATGGCTATGCATATTCGTAACAGAGAGTATTTTTTTTTACTCTTCATTTTTAATTTATATTTCCTGTTTATATTTGTTCTCCTACTTTCTTCCTCGCCCTTTGTGATATTGTTCTGTTTCTTGCGGCGTTCTTTTTACAAACCTCCCTTCCTTGTTTTAATTATACGCGCTACACACTGGCTTTAATGCTAGCTGAATGAACTCAGGTGTTTATTAATTATACCCTGGCTGTGTTCACCGGAGCACAGCCGGGCTGCTCAAGACAGTCTGGGGAAAGACACATGTAACGTGTAACTCACTATGTCAGCACAAACTGGTGTCGCTCTGCTCCCCTACTCTCGCACCACCAGTGATACCTGGGCTGATCTGAATGTTGTTTGGTGCTGTTCAGCTAGATGTTTCGCGGTGGTGGGATATATATTTTAGTACCAAACCTAACCTAACCTAACTTCAGATAACCTAAGCCAAATATAACCTAACCTAACCTCACGTAACCTAGCCTAACCTAACCTCAGATAACCTAACCTAAGCGTAACCTTTAAATCAGCAGTAAAAAACGGTTGGAATCGCATAAGAAAATAAATTTGGTAAAATTAGGATACAGTGCAGTGTGCAGGGACTGAGAAACACTGTTATACACTGCCGCTGTTAAGCAAGTTACCGAACCAGAGAGTACTGTTCCCTGCTCAGTGTCTTTCAAGGGGAGGAGAGAAAATAGAGCTGGAAAATGTAAAGATCGTTTTATGTTTTCATATTAAATACTCAGCCTACGTGGAACACCTTAAATCACATTGATACCCTGGATGAGTTTCGAGAGTTTTTCCACTCTCATAGTTCGGCCTTGGGTCATGATGCTTGCCTAATAAACCAGGCTGTTTTTACTGGCGGCCCGCTGGCCCACATATCCATCACAGCCTGGTTGATATAGTATATGGGTATATTACCTGGAGTTTACCTGGAGAGAGTTCCGGGGGTCAACGCCCCCGCGGCCCGGTCTGTGACCAGGCCTCCTGG
This sequence comes from Cherax quadricarinatus, assembly GCF_038502225.1. Lineage (NCBI taxonomy): Eukaryota > Metazoa > Arthropoda > Malacostraca > Decapoda > Parastacidae > Cherax > Cherax quadricarinatus. The sequence continues at coordinate 3,415,249 of NC_091307.1, forward strand.
TGGATCAGAGCCTGATCAACCAGGCTGTTGCTGCTGGCTGCACGCAAACCAACGTACGAGCCACAGCCCGGCTAGTCAGGAACCGACTTTAGGTGCTTGTCCAGTGCCAGCTTGAAGACTGCCAGGGGTCTGTTGGTAATCCCCCTTATGTATGCTGGGAGGCAGTTGAACAGTCTCGGGCCCCTGACACTTATTGTATGGTCTCTTAACGTGCTAGTGACACCCCTGCTTTTCATTGAGGGGATGTTGCATCGTCTGCCAAGTCTTTTGCTTTCGTAGTGAGTGATGGTGGGGATACTTGAACAATTTCTCTTGAACGCTTCCACACGTTTGCCCCAGAAGTGTTTCTGATATCTCTTAAGATGTTGAATAGTCTGGAGCCACGAATGATACAATGTTCTCTGACTGGGCCTTTGACTGGGTTTATTGTACTTTTCTTGCATATCTCTCACTCCATTATGTTATAACGGTGTGCAGACTATGTCCTCAAATACCTTACAACTATTTATTATCATGTATGCCTCTTCGCTCCGCTCAGTACGTATTAAAGACTTTGGAGCGTTCCCAGGTATTTAAATGCTTTATTGGCTCTATGTGGGCAGTAAATGATCTTTATCTGTCCTAGCTCTGATCTCTTCTAACCTGAACGGGGTCGTCAACAATGAAAAAATATTCTAAGGGAGAGAGTACAAGCGATTTGAAAAGTGTCACATTTGGCAATATTTCTCTTGTTTTGGAAGTTTTCATGCATGCTAAAATACCGTCTCTAGGAAGAAAGTTCCTGACCAGCCGAGAAGAGTATGGTACTTATGTTGGACTACGTCAGTTAGCGCCAACTGCCCGGTTGATCAGGGTGTCAACACGGAGATATATAAAGGGTCGCGTGGTGATGATCCTCACAACTATTTACAGATGATCTACAGGCAACTATACTGCGCTCTCTTGAGCTGTGGTCGGTGCAATCAAATGGTTGCTAAACTCAAAGATTCTTCTGGTAATCTTACATTCTTGTGGGCGTCATTCCGCCGACTCTTCCATCCTTCCTGCCTGGAGGAAGTAGTTAATGTTTTGTACGCTTTTACGACGTCGCGTTCTCCAGCTCAAAACGACCTTAGTTATCACGATGGAGAAGAAGTTTTATGCCATTTTTTTAAGATTTTGTAATCTTGCGCCATCTAGGAGTCTCTCCTTCGAGCTGCCTGGTCTTACTTCCCTGGTAGCCAGGTAACTCAGCTACTCTGTAATGTAACAAACAACTTTGAGTGTTAGGGATATACACCGATAGGTGCGTGTCTTTATATATTCATTGAGAGGTGTATGTGTAATGCAGTATTGGGTTTGTGTCTTTAAAAACCCTTTACCAGGCCTGCCCAATAAAAGGTTATATAATTATGAAAGGGTATGCAAAATATTAAGATTTTGCATACCCTTATCTTAATATTTTGCATACCTATGACGTGAGTGAGGTAGGCCTGAATGCATTTCTCTCTGCCTACAAGAATGAGTATGGTGATAACTTCCTTGTACTGAGATGACTCCTGATAAATGTGAGCAATTAAATATGTAAGACAAAGTTTGTGTTAACCCCCGTGGCTAGACGAACCTCTTTGTATTTCACTCCATTTTTTACTATTACTAATTATCACATCAGCTTTTCTTAACCTATCAACTCACTGACCTGATCTGGGACCGGGCAGCAGGATGGGGGCGGTGACCCCCCAAAAAAAATTGACTAGAGGTAACCTATAAGTAAATTAGTATTTTTTGTTGTGTTTCCCATTATCTTTCTTTTGCTTTTTCTATTGCTTCGTTTAAATTTTCGACCGCTTGATCAAGGAGTACAAGTGAGAAATAAGTATCAAAACAGTGACAAGTATAACTGGTTCCACATTGAGCACTGCTGACAGACAATACAGTGGACCCTCGAATTTAGTCCTGCCTTTTCTATATGCAAAACTATTTTTATTATCTATAAAATGTAATTTTTTGTTAATATTTCTCATAGGAAATAATGTAAATCCAATTAAACCATTCCAGACACCCAAAAATATTAACAAAAAATACATTTTATAGATAAAAATAGTTTTGCATACAGAAAAGGCAGGACTAAATTCGAAGGTCCACAGTACTGGAGAAAAGATGAGTTGCAGTACACGTGCCATCGGAGTGGCACCATTGCTTCTTAGGACCCGTTCAAATATCTTGATAATGTAAACACTGTTGGTCTATAGGTTTCCTTGACTGATTTGCTGGCACCCCACTTAACAAAAGTAGCAGTAAAGCAATCGCAAAAAACTACAATATGTACCAAGAGCGCTAACGTCACACATTATCAAGATCTTTCATGGGGTCCTAAGAAGCAAGACTGCCAATCATATGGAATCAAAACAATTGCCAATTACGTAACCCAGGGCAGCATGGGCGTAGAACAGGTCCCTCCCGCCTAACACAATTGCTACACCATCACGACATAGTCTTGGATGCGCTGGAAGACAAGCTAAATGGTAATGTAATGTAATCTGATTGTGCAAAAGTCTTCGAAAAAAAAATACGCATACAAAAGACGTGAAAAATGAATAACTTGGAAATAGGGTCCATGGATATTTAGCTTCATAACAGATAAAATACAGCGTAGTAAAAGAGGGAGATCTGCAACTGCTTCTGTGAAAAAAAATGTTTCTCAAGGCACAGTTCTCGCACTACTTCTGTTTCTCTTCCTTATATCCAACATAGACAAGGATATAATGATACCTTAACATCCTTTACCGATGATACCAAAATCTCTGAGTAATGTCCATCGAGGACAAAATGAATCTTCAATCTTCAAGCAACAATATGTTGTTCAGTGAGGACAAGTTACAGTTGCTCTGCTATGGAAGAATGGAGACAGTAAAGACTGAAACGAAGTGCAAGATAATGTCGAAAATTCTGTATACGAGGCTTGGGAGTGACGATGACAGATTATCTCACATCGAAGAATCACAACAGTATTGCTGCGTAAGCCAGTAGTGATACCCTTGAAGTCACTTGTTCTTTCCAGGCTAACTACTGCTATATAGTAATGGCCCCTTCAAGGCAGTAGAGAGAAAGCAGTGCTGGAAAATGGAGAAAGAATTTTCACAGCCCTCATAAATTCAGTCACATGCCTTAACTTTTGGGGACGTTTTTAAGTGTCTTAACTGTACTACTTGGAATGTAGGCGAGAAAGGTACATACACACCTACTTCTGGGAAATAATGGAGGAACTAATCTCAAGCTTGCACGCGGAAACGACTCCGTATGGTAACAAAAGACTTTAAAGACGTTGCGAAGTATTTGCAATAAAAATTAAGGGGTGTGATGAGTACACTTAGAGAAAACTCGATTAGTGCTAGAGGTGCTCAGCTCTTCAACTGCCTGCCTTCCTGCTTAAGGGCAGTTACGAACAAATCTCTAGCTATCTTCATAAGTTCCTCAAGTCGGTTTCTTATTAGCTGGGCTGTGGTAAATATTTCGAGAGTTTTTTCACTCCTGGAGACCGGCCCTGGGCCAGGCTTGTCTGATGCTTGCCTGGTTAACCAGGCTGTTGCTGGTGGACGGCTGCGTGCGGCCAGCACTAACAGCCTAATCGATCAGGCCAGTGACCAGGTGGTCTGGTCTGGGACCAGGTCGCTGGGCGATGTCTCCCGGAAGCGACAAAAAAGAAAGGCAAACGGAGAGGAACTTGTATAGGAACCTAACTGTTCTTCACTAACAAGATTGAAGAACGTATTCGTATTTTTTTTTGTTCTTAATTAAAGGTCTGAAATACTGATGTGTTCATCAGCAATATTAAAAAAAATTGAAATTCGTCTGACTCTCCCAGCTGTGTAGTTCCCTCGTGGGATTACCGAATCTGCAGACCGAAAAATTATCGCCGAGCGCCAAATATGCGTAATGCCGCGCTAAATTATATTTTATCGGCTATTTTGGGTCAGTCTCTCAAGGTCGGAAAAGCAAAAAAAAAAAAAAAAAATCGTAATTATCATTTAATATTTTATGTGATATTTCCACGAAATTTTTCACAACAGCAGATTATTACAATTTTAAGTAATTCACCTTTTTTTTAGGATCGTCTATCTTGCCTTTTTTCTCGTTATTAAAGTGAAGTTTTTATCAGCCGGAAGATTTCATTGTACCAACGTTAGATGCATAACTACTGAACACCAATGTATCTGAAATATATCACGAATAACACGAAATACATTGACTAAGTTAGAGCATAATGCATTTTGGCTTAAATAGCAACGCTTTTCTTGCCGAATAAGGCAAGCGAAAATTTGTGTATGCAATAATTTAGCAAAAATTATTCTGAACCTAACAAAAAAATATATTTCATTGTATTTGTTTATTATTTAATTATTGTAAACTTATCTAAAATATATTTATTTGGATTAGGCTAAAGTAAATTGCGCTTGTCATAATAAGGTTAATTAAGTTTTCTAAGGTTCTTTTGGTACAAAATTATTAATTTTTACATTAACATAAATGTAAAAAAAATTAAAAGTATAAGAGAAAATTTTAGAAAGGACTTTATTTTAAATGAGCTCTTGCTAATTGACCGGTTTTACCTATTCGGCACGACAAACACACACACACACACACACACACACACAGCGGAGAAGAAAGTTATTACATAGCGGGAACGCTTCATTCTGGAGGTCCCAAGGTGGTAATAGCAGTGATGTATAACCCACCACAGAACAGCAGGAGGCTAAGGCAAGAGTACGACGAGAGCAATAGAGCGATGGTTGACACACTGGCTAGAGTGGCCAGAAGAGCTCATGCATGCAGGGCAAAGCTGCTGATCATGGGTGACTTTAACCACAAGGAGATCGATTGGGAGAACTTGGACCCGCATGGGGGCCAAGATACATGGAGGGCTAAGATGATGGAGGTGGTACTGGAAAACTTCATGTACCAACACGTAAGGGACATTACAAGAGAGAGAGGAGAGGATGAACCAGCAAGGCTGGACTTAGTATTCACCTTGAGTAGTGCAGATATCGATGACATCACATATGACAGACCCCTTGGGGCCAGTGACCATGTGGTTTTAAGCTTCGAATACACAGTAGAGCTACAAGTGGAGGGAGAAGCAGGAAGGCCAGGACGAATGAAGCCAAACTACAAGAAAGGGGACTACACAGGAATGAGGAACTTCCTGAACGGGGTTCAGTGGGACAGAGAACTGGCAGGGAGACCAGTTAATGAGATGATGGAATATGTAGCAACAAAATGCAAGGAGGCTGAGGAGAGGTTTGTACCCAAGGGTAACAGGAATAATGAAAAAGCCAGGATGATCCCATGGTTTACCCAAAGGTGCAGGGAGGCAAAAACCAAGTGTGCTAGGGAATGGAAGAAATATAGAAGGCAAAGAACCCAGGAGAACAAGGAGAGCAGTCGTAGAACCAGAAACGAATATGCACAGATAAGAAGGGAGGCCCAAAGACAATATGAAAATGACATAGCAGCGAAAGCCAAATCTGACCCGAAACTTGTACAGCCACATCAGGAGGAAAACATCAGTCAAGGACCAGGTAATCAGGCTAAGGAAGGAAGGAGGAGAGACAACAAGAAATGACCGTGAAGTATGTGAGGAACTCAACAAGAGATTCAAAGAAGTGTTCACAGAGGAGACAGAAGGGACTCCAAAAAGACGGAGAGGTGGGGCACACCACCAAGTGCTGGACACAGTGCACACAACCGAGGAAGAAGTGAAGAGGCTTCCGAGTGAGCTAGATACCTCAAAGGCAATGGGGCCAGATAACATCTCCCCATGGGTATTGAGAGAGGGAGCAGAGGCGCTATGTGTACCCCTAACAACAATATTCAATACATCTATCGAAACAGGGAGATTGCCTGAGGCATGGAAGACAGCAAATGTAGTCCCAATCTTTAAAAAAGGAGACAGACATGAAGCATTAAACTACAGACCAGTGTCACTGACATGTATAGTATGCAAAATCATGGAGAAGATTATCAGGAGAAGAGTGGTGGAACACCTAGAAAGGAATGATCTCATCAACAGCAGCCAACATGGTTTCAGGGATGGGAAATCCTGTGTCACAAACCTACTGAAGTTCTATGACATGGTGGCAGCAGTAAGACAAGAGAGAGAGGGGTGGGTGGATTGCATATTCTTGGACTGCAAGAAGGCGTTTGACACAGTTCCACACAAGAGATTGGTGCAAAAACTGGAGGACCAAGCAGGGATAACAGGGAAGGCACTACAATGGATCAGGGAATACTTGTCAGGAAGACAGCAGCGAGTCATGGTACGTGGCGAGGTGTCAGAGTGGGCACCTGTGACCAGCGGGGTCCCACAGGGGTCAGTCCTAGGACCAGTGCTGTTTCTGGTATTTGTGAACGACATGACGGAAGGAATAGACTCTGAGGTGTCCCTGTTTGCAGATGACGTGAAGTTGATGAGAAGAATTCACTCGATCGAAGACCAGGCAGCACTACAAAGGGATCTGGACAGACAGCAGACCTGGTCCAGCAATTGGCTCCTGGAGTTCAATCCCACCAAGTGCAAAGTCATGAAGATTGGGGAAGGGCAAAGAAGACCACAGACGGAGTACAGTCTAGGGGGCCAGAGAGTACAAACCTCACTCAAGGAAAAAGATCTTGGGGTGAGTATAACACCAGGCATATCTCCTGAAGCGCACATCAACCAAATAACTGCTGAAGCATATGGGCGCCTAGCAAACCTCAGAACAGCATTCCGACATCTTAATAAGGAATCGTTCAGGACCCTGTACACCGTGTACGTTAGGCCCATATTGGAGTATGCGGCACCAGTTTGGAACCCACACCTAGCCAAGCACGTAAAGAAACTAGAGAAAGTGCAAAGGTTTGAACAAGACTAGTCCCAGAGCTAAGAGGTATGTCCTACGAGGAGAGGTTAAGGGAAATCAACCTGACGACACTGGAGGACAGGAGAGATAGGGGGTCATGATAACGACATACAAAATACTGAGAGGAATTGACAAGGTGGACAAAGGATGTTTCAGAGATTGGACACAGTAACAAGGGGACACAGTTGGAAGTTGAAGACACAGATGAATCACAGGGATGTTAGGAAGTATTTCTTCAGCCACAGAGTAGTCAGTAAGTGGAATAGTTTGGGAAGCGATGTAGTGGAGGCAGGATCCATACATAGCTTTAAGCAGAGGTATGATAAAGCTCACGGCTCAGGGAGAGTGACCTAGTAGCGATCAGTGAAGAGGCGGGGCCAGGACCTCGGACTCGACCCCCGCAACCTCAACTAAGTGAGTACAACTAGGTGAGTACACCGCCAAATGCAAAGTCATGAAGATCGGAGGAGGGCAAAGAAGACTACAGACAGAGTATAGGCTAGGTGGCCAAAGGCTGCAAACCTCACTCAAGGAGAAAGACCTTGGAGTGAGTATAATACCGAGTACATCGCCAGAAGCACACATTAACCAGATAACTGCTGCGGCATATGGGCGCCTGGCAAACCTGAGAATAGCGTTCCGGTACCTCAGTAAGGAATCGTTCAAGACTTTGTACACTGTGTACGTCAGGCCATACTGGAGTACGCAGTACCAGTTTGGAACCCACACCCGGTCAAACACGTCAAGAAATTAGAGAAAGTGCAAAGGTTTGCAACAAGGCTAGTTCCAGAGCTAAGGGGAATGTCCTATGAAGAAAGGTTAAGGGAAATCGGTCTGACAACACTGGAGGACAGGAGGGTCAGGGGAGACATGATAACGACTTACAAAATACTGCGTGGAATAGACAAGGTGGACAGAGACAGGATGTTCCAGAGATGGCACACAGAAACAAGGGGTCACAATTGGAAGCTGAAGACTCAGATGAGTCAACGGGATGTTAGGAAGTATTTCTTCAGTCATAGAGTAGTTAGGAAGTGGAATAGTCTGGCAAGCGATGTAGTGGAGGCAGGAACTATACATAGTTTTAAGACGAGGTATGATAAAGCTCATGGAGCAGGGGGAGAGAGGATCTAGTAGCTGTCGGTGAAGAGGCGGGGCCAGGAGTATCGACCCCTGCAACCACAATTAGGTGAGTACACACACACACACACACACACACACACACACACACACACACTCATAACCTCTGCTTTGCTGTCGCTTGTACACGCACTTTTCGTGACCTCAAACACACACTTAATCCCACGTAAGCTCTCATTTACCTATTAAATTCCCCGTAACCCCTTCATCATCGCCCCCGTAATGGACTGCCGTCCACTCGCACACCTGTCACATACTTCTGGAATTTAATCTTGTACTTTCCGCTTGCGTTAACTCACCCTTCTCTCTCTCCCCCAACACAGACAGACGCAGACAAACATTCTAAAAGCTGGCCGGCCTTCACTTTTCTACATACACACATCCACCTACATATTTACCCTCATGTTCACCCACTTATTTAACCTCCTGCGTCTCTCGCCCACCTAACCTCCTATACCTTCTCCCATCTATCTAATCTACATCTCTTACCCACCTGTATATTACCTCACACCTATCTATAAGTCTACCCTCCCTCTCCCACCCTCATTTGTGACAATACACAACCCACACATAGAAGAGAGAAGCTTACGACGACGTAAATGGTCCAAGTCGGACCGAAACGTCGTCGTAAGCTCCTTTCTTCTATGTGCAGGTTATTTGTGTATTGTTCCAGTCACGGTATTGTGCCTTTTTGTTATTTATTCATGTGTGACACATGGGTGAGTCACACATGTATCCTCTCGTTCCCTCCCGTCGACATCTGTTGTCTGACTATATTTCTACTTACACCCACTTACCTCTCGCCTACACCCACCCACCTGTCACCGACACCCACCCACCTTTCGCACCACCTACCTACCTACCTCTCGCACCGCCCACCCTGCACGCCCATCTTCCCACCCATCTTTCACCTCCACTGATGCACTCGCCCCCATCTCCACCCACCATAGAAATAAAATCCTATTAAATTATTTTCACTCTGGATTGCTATTTTTTTCCATTCTCCCATGAAAATTAAGGACACCAGTTAAATAATATAACTGTTACTTACCTTCAGTATACAAGTTACTTGTGTGTCATTTTTGTTTATGTAATATATCTTATCGAAGTCATCTACCCACCCAGCTCTCCGCCCACCTATTCTGCCACCCACACAAGCAACCTCCCACACATTTACCCATCTGCTCAGCTGCATACCTGCCCGCCAGACGGGTCTTCACTGCATGGCAACATCCGGGGGGTGAAGGTGTTACAGTACATTACTTGATCAAATCATTCTCGCCCAGCGATCCTCTCCGCGGTTTCCCATGGCCTTGGGGAGACACTTTGGGACTGTCCCCCTTAAGCAGCTACCTTAGACGAGAGTTTCCCAGGGTCGGTAGCGTGTTTCCTGCAAGAGGAAGACCAAGCCAAGACCTTTCCCAGAGTATATCACGCATACGGTCGCTTCTTCAGGTTGTGTGAGAGGCGAATCTGGACAAATGCACGAGAGCCTTCAGGAACTCTGAGAAGCTCTAGAAAAGAGGACTTGGGAGGATATGATAGACAAGCTGGCCCAGGGCCAGACTTAGAGATTAGGAAAGCTCCTAAAACTCGTCTAAGGTATGATGACATACAAAATACTCAAGCGGTTGGCAGTTTTTGGAGATGCGAGGAAAGGGAACCATGGAATATTATATATATATATATATATATATATATATATATATATATATATATATATATATATATATGACATCCGAAGACGGAAATGTATCACAAGGTTTTCAGGCAGTCCTTTTTTAGGGTTAGGGAAGTGAGTGGGATAAACCAGACGACATGAAGGTGGAGGTGAACAATAAACACCGTTTCAAAAGTAGATATGATAGGGACTTAAAGGGGAAAAAAATCAGGAAGCCAAAACAGAAGTTTTGGATCCACCCATGCAAACACAATAAAGTGAAAATTATGAGCACACACAAAGTAGAAGAACAAGGAGAAGTGAAAGAGTGCTAAGACGGATCATGAAGCGTCTAAAAAAACAGTAACAGTGAAGGAGTATCTGAGTGAAAGTGCCTAACGAGTGAGGTCCATCGGGAACTGGTACTGAGGTCGTAGTTGTCCCTAATATATGTTAATGATCTCCCATAGGGAATGGGGTCTTGCGCGTCCCACTTTACTGCTGATGTAAGTGTTGAGATACAAACATTGATATCCAGAGACAGACTCCAGTGAGACCTGATTTACTAAAGTGGTTGTCAGGTAAATGGTTGTTGGAGCGCAACCAGAACGAATGCAAGTCATAAAAACTAGTGAAGCAGAAAGTAGATCCGAGATGAAATACAACCCAGGGATAAGGAGCGGTGAAGCAGCAGCAAATAAAGAACCTAGAAGTATTTAGTAAGTGAAATATTTCACCAAAGATGCGGATAAACAGTGTAGCTTCGACGACATTTGTACCTGGAGGTTATTCCTAGTATATCTCAGAACAGCTGAAAGGCCTTTAAGACACCATGCACAAGTTGCGCATCTCCCTGCACTTTGTCCTAGGCAAAGATTCGTGGAACTCTGTGTTCATCAAGCACAACAAGAAACCCTTATCACATGCCTAAAGTATTCTATGGGGAGGAAGCCACGATCACCAACCCTGTGTAAACCCTGTGTAAAAAAAAAATGATAGGATAGATAATGAGAACGTTCTAAACGAGAGATGCCAAGCCCATGATGATCCTTTTCAAATCACTTGTTCTCTCTAGGCTGGAATACTGCTGTACATTAACATCTCCATTCAAAGCAGGTGAAATTGCAGATCTAGAGAGTGTACAGAGAACCTTTACTGCACGTATAAGTTCTGTCAAGCACCTTAACTACTGGGAACGCTTGGAAGCACTTAACTTGTACTCGTTGGAACGCAGGAGGGAGAGATATATCATAATCTACACTTGGAAAATCCTGGAAGGAATGGTCCCGAATCTGCACACACAAATCACTCCCTACGAAAGTAAAAGACTTGGCAGGCGATGCAAAATACCCCCAATTAAAAGTAGGGGCGCCATTGGTACACTAAAAGAAAACACCATAAGTGTCCGGGGCCCAAGATTGTTCAACAGCCTCCAACGAAGCATAAGGGGAATTACCAATAAACCCCTGGCTGCCTTCAAAAGAGAGGTGGACAGATACCTAAAGTCAGTGCCGGATCAGCCGGGCTGTGGTTCGTACGTTGGACTGCGTGCTGCCAGCAGTAACAGCCGGTTGATCAGGCCCTGATCCACCGGGAGGCCTGGTCATGGACCGGGCCGCGGGGGCGTTGATCCCCGGAATAACCTCCAGGTAGCCTAGACAAGGTAGTCATTCCACAGTCCCTAAAAACAACTGATATAAACCACGGTACGGGTGAGGCTTTAACTCGCGGCAAGTGGGTCGTAAAACTCCAGGCCAACGCGTACGCCACTGGGCCAGCTGGCTACAGTGAGATTCATCCAACTAGGTATATTTATACACCATAGAGAGGTTAGCAAGGGTCCCACTGTGACCACAAATGCAAGATTCATCCAACTAGGTAAATTTATACACCATAGAGAAGTTAGCATGGGTACCACTGTGACCACAAATGCAAGTTTTTACAGATGAATCTCCCGCCAGCGTGGCCTTGACGAACTCTACCTCAAGACTCCTCAAAACCGTCATCATGACTCACGAAATCTTGCCGCGAGTTCAATCCCTCCCCTTACCATGGTTTATTTTCAATCGTGCCATTACGATTTCGTAACTAATAACTGATATAGCCTCACTACACAAAGGTAGCAGCAAAGTAATAACAAAGAATTATAGAGCAACATTATAAAAACTAACAATTTGAAAATCCCACTTGAAAAAAATCTTCCAAAGGGTTCTATGAAGTAGGATCGCCAACCACTTACATTCCCAGCAATTGCACAACCCAGGACAGCGTGGCTTTAGCGCACGTCGCTCCTGCCTCTCGCAAATACTGATACTTATTATATACACAGACACCACAAAAGCTTTTGGCATATGCGATCATTGTGTAATAATACACAAAATGCGTGCAGAAGGAATAACTGAAAAAGTGAGCAGATGATTTTTTTTTTTTTTTTGCTTTTTAACCAATAGAACGCAAAGAGTAAAAGTAAATCGAATTAATTCGGAGTCTGCCACAGGTACAGTACTCAGCCTTCCTTTTTCTCATCCTCATATGTGAAATGGACAGAGACGTAAACTATAATACCGTGTGTCCCTTTGCAGACGATGTTAGAATTTGCATGAAGACACTGTATATCTCCAAGCAGATGTAACTAAGTCTTCCAGTGGACCACAGAAAAAAATCTGATGATCAATGAGGACAATTTTCAGTTACTCTGTTATGAAACACGTGAGGAAATAAAAGCTAGAACGGTGTAAATAATTAAATTCTAACCACAAACTAGAGCGAAAAACTAATGTGAAAGAGTTAAGGGTTATAATGTCAAAGATCACAAGTGTCATTATCATAACCGAGTGAAAACTGATAGGATGAATAATGAAAACCTAAGGAAAGTCAAGTCAATAGTGATGATCCTCATTGTCATTTGTTCTCTCTAGGGTGGAATACTGCAGTATACGACCAGTCCCTTTTGAGGCAGGCGAAATTGAAGACCTAGAGAATGTACAAAGAACCTTCGCTGCACATGTAAGTTACGCACCTTAATTACTGGGAACATTTAAAGTCCCTTGACCTGTACTTATTGGCACACACACAACACACGTCCTGCGAAAGTAAAGACTTGGCAGACGGTGCAACATACCCCTGATGAAAAGCAGGGGTATGTGGCACTGTCTGAAGGAGAACAATAAGTGTCAGGGGCCTAAAACTGCTCAGCCTCCCATTATACATAAGGAGAATTACCAGTAGGCCCCTAGCTGTCTTCAAGAGGGAACTGGATAGGTTTCTACAGTCAATTCCTGACAAACCCGATTGTGGTTCGCACGTTGGACCGCGTGCAGCCAGCAGTAACAGTTTGGTTACTACCTGGAGTCTACCTACCTGGAGGGAATTCCGGGGATCAACGAGCCCGCAGCCCTGTCCACGACAAGGCCTCCCGGTGAATCATTGCCTGATTAACGAGGCTGTTACTGTTGGCCGCGCGTAGTACTAAAGACGTCCCTACTTTTCATTGGGCATATTTTGCATCGCCTGTCAAGTCTTTTGTTTTCGTAGGGAGTGATTTCTGTGTGCAGATTTGGGACCAGGTTCTGATCCACCAGGATGTTTGACCCTCTGAACACCCTTCAGGTAGACGCCATTGTCAAGGATGTAGTCTCGACTCCAGACATCTGATCAAGAACGCATAGAAATAAGAAAACACCCAGAGTTTTGCAACAAGAATTTGTCTTAGAACAAAATAGAAAGAAATAAGAGGAGACACTAAAAAATTTGAGTCTGACGTTCATGAGAGAGAGGAAGGTTAAGAGGAATATGATCACAACGTTTAAATTCAATAATGAGTTGACTACGTAGAAAAGAATACAGTACAAGATATGGGTAACAAAAAAAGGCACAATACCGTGACTGGAACGATACAAGATATGGGACCAGGAACAAGTGACCTAGGAAGAAATTAAGTTAGAGGTGCCAATGTAAAAAGGTCACCTGATAATTTCAGGCACTTTTAGTATAGAAAAGGCTCCGGCACTATCTTTCAAGAGCATTCAGAAAACGCAGAAAATTCCTCATGTGTTTAATTTCGTGTGAATCAACAGAATACGTAGCTGGAAACGCTCTTCACTTTTTTGTCCTGGTTTCGTTGTCCTGAACGGAAGCTGGTTGAGTTCCCACTCGTGCACACACGCACACAAATAAATAGTTCGTCGTATTTAACAGGCCATTTATATATTTTCAGGGTTGTCTCACCCGGATCCGGAAAATGCTCAGCGATGGAATTTATGGGTATTTGTCCAGACCTGAAGGGTTTACGGTGCGTGGAACTGTGTTCCCTTGTGTTATTCTTTATTGGGTGGGCTCGCTGAGGCTCTTCATGATGGGGGCTATGTATCTCAGTGATACAGGGATGCAGCTGTGTCTCTGAGGGATACCGGGATACAGCTGTGTATCTCAGGGACACGTGGATGCAGCTGTGTATCTCAGGGTCACAGGGATGCAGTTTTGTATCTCAGGGACACAGGAATGCAGTGTATCTCAGGGACACAGGGATGCAGCTGTGTATCTAAGGGACACAGGGATGCAGCTGTGTATCTAAGGGACACAGGGATGTAGCTGTGCATCTCAGGGACACAGGGATGCAGCTGTGCATCTAAGGGACACAGGGATGTAGCTGTGTATCTTGGGGGCATTTTGTATCACCTGCCCAATCTTTTACTTTCGTAGGGAGTGATTTCTGTGTGCAAATTTGGGACTATTCCTTCCAGGATTTTCCAAGTGTAGATTATGATATATCTCTCCCTCCTGCGTTCCAACGAGTACAAGTAGGGAGTAATTTCACTGTTTACACTTAATTTTTTTTTTTTTTTTTTTTTTTGTATGTGTGTACTCACCTAGTTGTACTCACCTAGTTGAGGTTGCGGGGGTCGAGTCCGAGCTCCTGGCCCCGCCTCTTCACTGATCGCTACTAGGTCACTCTCCCCGAGCCGTGAGCTTTATCATACCTCTGCTTAAAGCTATGTATGGATCCTGCCTCCACTACATCGCTTCCCAAACTATTCCACTTACTGACTACTCTGTGGCTGAAGAAATACTTCCTAACATCCCTGTGATTCATCTGTGTCTTTAGCTTCCAACTGTGTCCCCTTGTTGCTGTGTCCAAACTCTGGAACATCCTGTCTTTGTGTGTGTGTGTGTGTGTGTGTGTGTGTGGGCGGGCGTAGCCTCCCAAACTTCTGGTCAAACACCATCTTCTCTAACCTTGTTAATCATGATCCGTATCGCTCAGAGGAGGAACAGAAGACAGCAACTGCTGCTGCTGCATTAACAAAAGCACCTAAAAAAATGATGAAGGAATAGAGAAAAAGAGAAAAGAAAAATGGGAATAACAGATTAAAACAGGAAACAACAGAAGCAGCAAGAAGCCAGGGGAAATATTACCTCCATATACAATATGTTTATTCAGATTACAAATAAGCTTAATTATTCCTCATTAGGACTAGGATATTTTCCTACCCTCCCCCGTCTCCTACCCTCCCCCGTCTCCTACCCTCCCCCGTCTGCTACCCTCCCCCGTCTGCTACCCTCCCCCGTCTCCTACCCTCCCCCGTCTCCTACCCTCCCCCGTCTCCTACACTCCCCCGTCTCCTACCCTCCCCCGTCTGCTACCCTCCCCCGTCTCCTACCCTCCCCCGTCTGCTACCCTCCCCCGTCTCCTACCCTCCCCCGTCTGCTACCCTCCCCCGTCTGCTACCCTCCCCCGTCTCCTACCCTCCCCCGTCTCCTACCCTCTCCCGTCTCCTACCCTCCCCCGTCTGCTACCCTCCCCCGTCTGCTACTCTCCCCCGTCTCCTACCCTCCCCCGTCTCCTACCCTCCCCCGTCTCCTACCCTCCCCCGTCTCCTACCCTCCCCCGTCTCCTACCCTCCCCCGTCTCCTACCCTCCCCCGTCTGCTACCCTCCCCCGTCTGCTACCCTCCCCCGTCTCCTACCTTCCCCCGTCTCCTACCCTCCCCCGTCTCCGTCCTTCCCCCGTCTCCTCTCCTTCCCCGTCTCCTATCCTTCCCCGTCTTCTACCCTTCCCCGTCTCCTACCCTTCCCCGTCTCCTACCCCCCCCGTCTCCTTCCTTCCCCGTCTCCTATCCTGCCCCGTCTCCTATCCTTTCCCGTCTCCTATCCTTCCCCGTCTTCCACCCTCCCTCGTCTCCTACCCTCCCTCGTCTCGTACCCTCCCCTGTCTCCTCCTCTCCCCGTCTCCTACCTTCCCTCGCCTCCTACCTTCCCCCGTCTCCTACCCTCCCCCGTCTCCTTCCCTCCTCCTACCCCTTCCCTCCCAAGATCCCTCTTTCCGTCCATATCTCCTCAAATTGCCTATTACCTCTCCCTCCCTGAATCCCATTCTTTCCTCCCCCCCCCTGTGTCTTCCCTCCCTATAATATTCTCTCCCTCTCCTGTCCTTCATATGTCCTCCTTTTCCTTACTGTCCCCTTCCCTCTCTATCACCTTTGTCTCTTCCATTCAAGTACCACAACAGTATAATTATCTCAGCCGCAAGGAAAATGCTAGGCTGGATAACTACAACCTTCAACACAGATGTCAGGCCAGTGATGCTGCACTTCAACTTGTTCTCTCCAGGCTGCCACAACCGCTCTAGTCTTAACAGCTTCGTTCCAGGCAGGCAAAGTTGTAGACCCGGAGAATGTGCAGAAGACAGCAGCTCAATCTGTACTTCTTGGAACGAATGAAAGAGAGAGAGAGAGAGAGAGAGAGAGAGAGAGAGAGAGAGAGAGAGAGAGAGAGAGAGAGAGAGAGAGAGAGAGAGAGAGAGAAAGTCATTACATCATCTACACCTGGAAAATCATCCCCTATGAAAGAGGCTTGGCAGACGGTGCCAAATACTCCCAGTATAAACCAGGGAGTGAAGCGAGTACAATAAGGGAAAACACATTAAGTGTGAAGAGTCCAAGACTTCAAAAAGAGAGCTGGACGACTTCCTCAAGTCAGTTCCTGATCAGCCAGGCTGTTGTGCATACGTTGAACTTCGTGTGGCTAGCGCCAACAGCCTGGTTGATCAGGTCTTCTACAAGGATGCCTTGTCTCCTTCTCTTATATATATATATATATATATATATATATATATATATATATATATATATATATATATATATATATATACACACACGTATATGCAGACAATCATAGATTTTAACTATGTAAAACAAGCCACAGGAGGGGGGTGGAACTCTTTAGCTCAGGTACTTTCACACTTGTCAGTGCGTCATCAGGAGCTATGCAATGTTGCAAGGCTACAACTGAAGGAGTGAGAGAGCTAGGAGGCGACAGGCCCACTCTGCGCTATTCTGAAAAAAAATTCCCCTCGCTCCTTCATTTACAGCCTTGCAACATTGCATATCTCCTGATGACGCACTGAGAAGTGCGTCATCAATATATATATATATATATATATATATATATATATATATATATATATATATATATATATACATATATATATATATTATATGTCGTGCCGAATATGTAAAACTGGTCAATTAGCAAGAACTCATTTAAAATTAAGTCCTTTCTGAAATTTTCTCTTATGCGTTTAAAGATATATTTTTTTCATCAATGTTAATGTAAAAAAATTTAATTTTGCACCAGAAGAATCTTAGAAAACTTACCTAACCTTATTATAACAAGAACAATTTATTTTAGTCTAACCCAACTATATATATTTTAGTTTTGTTTACAATAATTTAATACTAAACAAACACAGAGAAATATATTTTTTTCGTTAGGTTCAGAATGATTTTGGCGAAATTATTGCATACACAAATTTTTGCTTGTCCTATATGGCAAGATATATATATGTCGTGCCGAATAGGCAGAACTTGCGATCTTGGCTTAAATAGCAATGCTCATCTTGCCATATAGGACAAGCGAAAATTTGTGTATTCAATAATTTCGCCAAAATCATTCTGAACCTAACGAAAAAAATATATTTCTCTGTGTTTGTTTAGTATTAAATTATTGTAAACAAATCTAAAATATATATAGTTGGGTTAGGCTAAAATAAATTACTCTTGTTAAAAGGTCACACACACTTGAGCTACTAAGTCTCTGCGAAAAATACACCTTGAGCCAGCAGATAGTGTAGCCAACAAGACTAGAAAACACACTTGACCTTAACTTCACAAATAATGATGACCTGATATGTGACATAAGAATATCAAAAACAACTAATTCCGATCACAACCTAATTGAAGTCCAAACGTACATGCATAGGGGTCCTGATCAGCAGAATGCATGTACCTGTGAAGGTGTCTTCACAAAATACAACTAAAACAACAAGAACTTCAACTGGGACCAGGTAAACCATGTCCTAAACGAAACATGTTAGGAAGAT
>NC_091307.1:3440806-3455806 GCF_038502225.1 Cherax quadricarinatus
TCTGGACCGAACTGGACTATCACACCGATGTTTGCCGAGCAACCAGAGAGGCGCACACATTGAGTTGCTTTAATGCTACTCTATACCACATGAAACAATGTAATCTTGCATCTGAAGCTACAAACTGCGAGAAATTATTACAATAATGTTACATGTTATACCTGTTTGAAATCAGGGAGTTGTTGTGGATACCCTGTACATCTTCTTCCCTCCGTATCTCCATCACTTCCTATATCTCACACTGTTTTCTCTCCTTGTCTCTCTCCCTCTTTATCAACTTCCTATCGTTCCTCCCTCCCCCACTATCTTTATTCTTATCGCTTTCCCACTCTCCTTGTCGTCTTCCCGCATATTCTTGCCCCTATCCCTCCTTCCTTTTATTTTGTCTTCCTCCCTCCACCTCTTCTCCTCTAGCCAGATAACATCTCTGTGGCAGTGCGAGTCATCAAACAGGTGAGCACACAGGTGGGTCACCTGGTAGCGTTGAACACACAGGTGGGTCACCTGGCAGCGTTGAACATACAGGTGGGTCACCTGGCAGCGTTGAACGCACAGGTGGGTCACCTGGCAGCGTTGAACACACAGGTGGGTCACCTGGCAGCGTTGAACACACAGGTGGGTCACCTGGCAGCGTTGAACACACAGGTGGGTCACCTGGCAGCGTTGAACACACAGGTGGGTCACCTGGCAGCGTTGAACACACAGGTGGGTCACCTGGCAGCGTTGAACACACAGGTGGGTCACCTGGCAGCGTTGAACACACAGGTGGGTCACCTGGCAGCGTTGAACACAGGTGGGTCACCTGGCAGCGTTGAACACACAGGTGGGTCACCTGGCAGCGTTGAACACACAGGTGGGTCACCTGGCAGCGTTGAACACACATGTGGGTCACCTGGCAGCGTTGAACACACAGGTGGCTCACTTGGTAACGCTGGTGACCATTCAGGTAGCAGCTTATTCTGTCCGATGCGGCCTTCACATACCTTAGAACACAACGCATCCTCTCCCCTCCCTCACCCGTCCTCCCTCCCTCACCCGTCCTCCCTCCCTCACCCGTCCCCCTCCTTCGCCCTTCCTCAATCTTGTCATGATATTTATTTGTGTTGAGTGTTTATGTTCGTTGTTTTTGTTTTATGTTTTATCTTTGTTTTTAATTTTGTAGTATATAATCTTTTATGGCTGCGAGAACCGAGTCACTTAAGTGATTCAAGTGCTCGGTATATCGTAAGGGTTCTTGAATGGAGATATCACAGGTTGAAAGTAGACACACTTGTAGGATGGTAGATATATTGTCAGACTGAGATGGGAGATGGAGCCACAGTTACCTAGCCTGTTTACGCCTAGACGGTCTGCCGCTGAGTGAGGGCGGGACAAAGGGATCACTGCCCATGTGTATGCCCATGACGTCACACCAAGCCAAAGGCCTACGAGGGATCTCGTGTCTAAAGCACAGGGATGATACTAATATGCTATGCTATATAATACTGGGAATACAGGGATCAGCAACTATGCTGACAGCTCGGTCATGTTACGTATGTCGTCCCGACATACACTACTATCTATAGGCTGAACAGGCAGGCGGATCTGGGCTGATTCTATACAATAACAAACTCATATATATCTTAGAACTAATGGATGGTACAACATGATTTTGACGTAATGGGTGTTAACGTAATCATTACAAACTATAAGAACAAATCATTATACAATATGGATGGAATTGATCGATCGATCTGTATTCATGCACTCTACGGATTCTGAGGAAGAATAATTATATACAAAGAAGTGTTTAACAGAAAGGCAGATTCGGTGCACTCAAATCTAGACTGTTAATTCTCAGAATACGGAGGGAACGTGAACACGAAAATTTCTGACAAACTGATCAGCTAATAATAAAACACACAGTTGACAAATTCATTCATCTCGGACATCTAATTATGCAGGCTGTTTACACTTAAACCCAATTCTGCGAGGGTGAGGTTTACGTATGCAGAATGGTTATCATCTCTGGGAGGATCGAATTCCTCTGCAATGGCTAACACATGCCTTGACTGAGAGAGAGCTGAACGAGTATTTACAAAAGATACAACTACAATCACTAGTGACTGTGGAATTACTAATTCATCTGCTAGGAGTACTCAACTCGACTATTCGATACAGTAATTCTTGGCTCATTACAAAGTCACTAATGGATGCTGGTGGCTTCACAGTAAGAATAAGATCTTCCTGGAGCAGGAATCGAATCACACCAGAACACAAGGGATCTAGTCTTTGTGCAGTTTTGACATCCTCGACAGTAAATGGAGGATCTGCAGTAACTACACTAACGTGTCGCGATAAAGCATCTGCGACTACATTTGACTTGCCAGGTAAATTTTCAAAAGTGGGATTGAACTCTTGGATAGTCAAGGTCCATCTGGCTAACCTTCCAGTAGGCTGTTTGTTCTGGAATAAAGGTAACAGTTCTTCCTTACTGGAGGAAAGAACAAACTCGGTGGAGTGGATGACTCCCCCCGGTTGAAAAAATTAACGCTATAACACGCAATATGAGCAAGGGAGAACGAATCTACTATCTCAAACTGCAAACACAGGAGAAAAGAAATGAACACGGTGAACAATGCTGATATTCAATCTGAGTCGCACACAGTGACACGAGGTATCAGCTATAAAGAAACTACACTTACAACGTTAACATGTGAAAGTTACTCGAGAAATAACTTCTTACAATGCACTGATTACTGTCAACTAGGATGGGATCACCATCTGGAACATTAGGAACAACAACAGACACTCTAGTGAGAACACTAGCTGTAACAGAGACGTCTTTCTGCAGACAGCATGTCACATCAACAAGAGATGGCATTACTAGTTGCAAGTAATCGTTTTCTGACAAGGCATCCCCTGTGGAGAAACTATTACTCGAACTAGCAGTCATTGCAGGGATAGGCTGTGCACTCAAGGCAGTCTGAGTGTCCCCGGACACTTGAGGCAACGGAACACTATCCTGCAAGTCTGAAGGTATAGGTGGAACACAGATGGGAGTGACAGAATTACTAGTGCCTGACCGCTCGGCTACGTTAATAAGTAATTCGTGGATCTATAGGAACTTAATCTGAACTTCACATTTAGCAGCACTTTAACAAATCTCAGATACAAGCTGTGAGAACAAACACATTGCTCAAGGGCTAGATATTGTCTTTCAGTCAGTAAGGGAATGTTGGTACTGTGGACTGATTCATATTGACTTTGACTGGAATGATACACTAAGTGAACGTTCAAAAGTGACTGGGACATCTTCTCAGTGAAAATACTGAAGGGCATAAGTCAAGAAAAATGGAGAGAATGACACAATAAGCTTAAATGGAAAAAAATGCTTAACTATTCTGCATAAGTAATTAAAAATTGACAAGTTACACAGTAAGCAAAGAACTCACACAAGAATAATATGCAACTTAACAAACACTGAAAATCAAGAGAACTTTTACTTTGCTCAAATCTAATATTCTCAACTTTTACTTTAAATTGAATAAATGGCACAGTGAGTTTTCTTTACTTTCAATGCAACAAGGAAATACACAATAAAATGATAAAATGGACTCAATAAACTTGTGCAAAAATTAAAACAAACACACAATTCACTGAAATTAAAAAAAAAATAAAATGACAGACAGAATAAAATACTATGCACAGAACAGAGCATAAGAAACTGCACTGTAATAAACTGTATTGCACAACACTGCATAAAATTTTCTGCAAGAAAAACTTTAATAGCAACACAATATTTGCACAAGAATTATTGCAAAATGAGTCTATGTGCAATAATAAAAATTATAACACACAAGAAAAGAAATATATCAAGGAATGAACACTTTAACTCTTAACTGCACTTAAACAACAAGCAAAAGAACAATTTACTTTAAAAGGAGAACTTAAAAATTGCACTAAGAGTGAATTTGTTCAATAAAATATGAAAAAAAATAATAGGTGCAAAAAAAAACACACAACAAAAAGAAATACAACACTTACAGAGATGCAGGACACAAATCAACATAAACACAGTACTAGAATTTTCTTGCAATGAAACTTGATGTGTTAAAAATTCAGTAAAAATTTTATTTCTTGCTTGGTCTTTTAAAAAATGGCACTATTGTCTGTGGAAATAAGACAAATTAGACACTGGCTAAATGGAAAGAATATGAACACAAGAATGTTCAACACACAGGGAACAAAACAAAAATACACAAATGCTAGGAAGAAAAATATAACAGACAACACTGAGTTGTGATGCAGAATATGAGGTGAAAAATTTACTGAGTTAATTCACTGGAATTCTGAAGTTTAAACACAAGTTCTATACTGCTCATATGTTGCACACACAACAAAGGAAACACTAAGTACTTACTTCAAGTGTGTATAAAAAGAAACACAACACAACAGATATAAAATAATGCACGAAAATTAACACTGAATTAAGGAGATTAAAAGAAATGAATGCAATCAGTACATGATAAACACTGAGTCTGATCAAGAGTCACTGAATGTCACTAAGAGAAAAATTCACTGGGAACACAAAAGAAATGTCTCAACACTCGCAAATGTCTCTAAAAAAAAATTTTATAGCTGTAACACTTGAAAAAATGAGATTGATGGATTGTTTATATCGTCTTGCTGCTGTCCTCTGCACAGATGATCGTAGAATTGCGCTTAAATCGGCGAGAGACAACACACAGGAGGCTTTTAAAGATGGCGCGCCACTCTCTAGCTCTTGACCCCCTATGTGGTCCTTAAAATATGGTGCTACAACCCTTAGCAGTGCACCAAAACACTGATGAGGTAGGTGAGTTGTAATGGCCGACTGTAGTTGGGTTTGTGGGTAATGGCTGAGCGAGGCGTCTGAGACCGGCAATGGTGCGACACACGTGATCGTGAGTGGCTGGGCTTATGGGTTGAACGTCGTAAGCCTCACTGAGAAAACCCACACTGCCGCGAAGATAATTCTAAGCCGGCTGGCTTAGAAGAAACCCACGAAATACTACAACACCACAAGGATGACAAGGAGCACTCAGAATGCTTGGAACTTGAATCACAAGCGATGAAGACTAGTCACGTGGCTTGCCTGAGTACTGGGGTAAGACACCTGGGTTAGTTGCTAGCTGGCTTATCTTAACCCTTCACACAGAATAGCTTGATAACTTCACACGATGAGCACAGCAGGGGTGGAAGCTGGCTTGGCAGGCAAAATAATTGGATGGAGTAGGCTAGGCTGGACTGGACTCGGGTGTTCTGACTCCCCCACCACAGACTGGAAGCTGGCTTATTTTGCAAACTCGGGTCAACCCCTCGGGAGTAATGCAAAAAAGCAGGAAACACTAATACAAAGAGACTGACCAGTGAATAATGTAGAAGCTGGTAGAGTAGCTGGCTTGAGGTAGCTGGATGGGGTGAACCTCGGTAGGCCTACTGGTAACACGAAATGGCCGTCTTGCTGGTCGACAACTTTATCTCCAGAAATCGCTGTAATCGTCAGAATTACAGGCCCTCCGCTGTCACCATTTATCGTAAGGGTTCTTGAATGGAGATATCACAGGTTGAAAGTAGACACACTTGTAGGATGGTAGATATATTGTCAGACTGAGATGGGAGATGGAGCCACAGTTACCTAGCCTGTTTACGCCTAGACGGTCTGCCGCTGAGTGAGGGCGGGACAAAGGGATCACTGCCCATGTGTATGCCCATGACGTCACACCAAGCCAAAGGCCTACGAGGGATCTCGTGTCTAAAGCACAGGGATGATACTAATATGCTATGCTATATAATACTGGGAATACAGGGATCAGCAACTATGCTGACAGGTAAACACAGCAGTATCCCCACACATAGGAGAGACTTACCTGGAGTTTACCTGGAGAGAGTTCCGGGTGTCAACGCCCCCGCGGCCCGGTCTGTGACCAGGCCTCCTGGTGGATCAGAGCCTGATCAACCAGGCTGTTGCTGCTGGCTGCACGCAAACCAACGTACGAGCCACAGCCCGGCTGATCAGAAACCGACTTTAGGTGCTTGTCCAGTGCCAGCGTGAAGACTGCCAGGGGTCTGTTGGTAATCCCCCTTATGTATGCTGGGAGGCAGTTGAACAGTCTCGGGCCCCTGACACTTATTGGATTGTCTCTTAACGTGCTAGTGACACCCCTGCTTTTCATTGGGGGGATGTTGCATCGTTTGCCAAGTCTTTTGCTTTCGTAGTGAGTGATTTTCGTGTGCAAGTTCGGTACTAGTCCCTCTAGGATTTTCCAGGTGTATATAATCATGCATCTCTCCCGCCTGCGTTCCAGGGAATACAGGTTCAGGAACCTCAAGCGCTCCCAGTAATTGAGGTGTTTTATCTCCGTTATGCGCGCCGTGAAGGTTCTCTGTACATTTTCTAGGTCAGCAATTTCACCTGCCTTGAAAGGTGCTGTTAGTGTGCAGCAATATTCCAGCCTAGATAGAACAAGTGACCTGAAGAGTGTCATCATGGGCTTGGCATCCCTCGTTTTGAAGGTTCTCATTATCCATCCTGTCATTTTTCTAGCAGATGCGATCGATACAATGTTATGGTCCTTGAAGGTGAGATCCTCCGACATGATCACTCCCAGGTCTTTGACGTTGGTGTTTCGCTCTATTTTGTGGCCAGAATTTGTTTTGTACTCTGATGAAGATTTAATTTCCTCGTGTTTACCATATCTGAGTAATTGAAATTTCTCATCGTTGAACTTCATATTGTTTTCTGCAGCCCACTGAAAGATTTGGTTGATGTCCGCTTGGAGCCTTGCAGTGTCTGCAATGGAAGACACTGTCATGCAGATTCGGGTGTCATCTGCAAAGGAAGACACGGTGCTGTGGCTGACATCCTTGTCTATGTCAGATATGAGGATGAGGAACAAGATGGGAGCGAGTACTGTGCCTTGTGGAACAGAGCTTTTCACCGTGCCTGCCTCGGACTTTACTCTGTTGACTACTACTCTCTGTGTTCTGTTAGTGAGGAAATTATAGATCCATCGACCGACTTTTCCTGTTATTCCTTTAGCACGCATTTTGTGCGCTATTTCGCCATGGTCACACTTGTCGAAGGCTTTTGCAAAGTCTGTATATATTACATCTGCATTCTTTTTGTCTTCTAGTGCATCTAGGACCTTGTCGTAGTGATCCAATAGTTGAGACAGACAGGAGCGACCTGTTCTAAACCCATGTTGCCCTGGGTTGTGTAACTGATGGGTTTCTAGATGGGTAGTGATCTTGCTTCTTAGGACCCTTTCAAAGATTTTTATGATATGGGATGTTAGTGCTATCGGTCTGTAGTTCTTTGCTGTTGTTTTACTGCCCCCTTTGTGGAGTGGGGCTATGTCTGTTGTTTTTAGTAACTGTGGGACGACCCCCGTGTCCATGCTCCCTCTCCATAGGATGGTAAAGGCTCGTGATAGGGGCTTCTTGCAGTTCTTGATGAACACGGAGTTCCATGAGTCTGGCCCTGAGGCAGAGTGCATGGGCATGTCATTTATCGCCTGTTCGAAGTCATTTGGCATCAGGATAACATCAGATAGGCTTGTGTTAACCAAATTCTGTGGCTCATAAAAAATTCATTTTGATCTTCGACTCTCAGTCTGGTTAGTGGCTTGCTAAAAACTGAGTCATATTGGGACTTGAGTAGCTCACTCATTTCCTTGCTGTCATCTGTGTAGGACCCATCTTGTTTAAGTAAGGGCCCAATACTGGACGTTGTTCTCGACTTTGATTTGGCATAGGAGAAGAAATACTTTGGGTTTCTTTCGATTTCATTTATGGCTTTTAGTTCTTCCCGCGATTCCTGACTCCTATAAGATTCCTTTAGCTTAAGTTCGATGTTTGCTATTTCTCTGACCAGTGTCTCCCTACGCATTTCAGATAGATTGACCTCTTTTAGCCGCTCTGTTATTCTTTTCCGTCGCCTGTAAAGAGAGCGAATGTCTCTTTCTATTTTACATCTACTCCTTTTTCTTAGAGGAATAAGTCTTGTGCATACATCGAGTGCCACCAAGTTAATCTGTTCTAGGCGTAAGTAGCGGTCTGTGTTGCTTAGTATATCTTCCCAGCTTATATCGGTTAGGACTTGGTTTACTTAGTCCCACTTTATGTTTTTGTTATTGAAGTTGAATTTGGTGAATGCTCCCTCGTGACTAATCTCATTTTGTCGGTCTGGGGCTCTGCGCATACATGTCTGAACCTCAATTATGTTGTGATCTGAGTATATTGTTTTTGATATGGTGACATTTCTTATCAGATCATCATTGTTAGTGAAGATGAGGTCTAGTGTATTCTCCATTCTAGTAGGCTCTATTATTTGCTGGTTTAAATTGAATTTTGTGCAGAGATTTAAAAGCTCGTGTGAGTGTGAGTTTTCATCAGAGCTGCCTCCTGGTGTTATTACTGCAACAATATTATTTGCTATATTCCTCCATTTTAGGTGCCTTAAGTTGAAATCCCCCAGGAGCAAGATGTTGGGTGCAGGAGCTGGAAGATTTTCCAGACAGTGGTCAATTTTTAACAGCTGTTCCTGGAATTGCTGGGATGTTGCATCCGGAGGCTTGTAGACTACCACAATGACTAGGTTTTGGTTCTCGACCTTTACTGCTAAAACTTCCACTATATCATTTGAGGCATTAAGCAGTTCTGTGCAAACAAGTGACTCTGCAATGTACAGGCCAACCCCCCTTCCCCTTTTGCCTGTTCACTCTGTCACATCTGTATAGGTTGTAACCTGGGATCCATATTTCGTTGTCTAAGTGATCCTTTATGTGGGTCTCAGTGAAAGCCGCGAACATTGCCTTTGCTTCTGCAAGCAGTCCACGGATGAAAGGTATTTTGTTGTTTGTTGCTGGCTTTAAACCCTGTATATTTGCAAAGGAGAATGTCATCGGACTGGTGGTATTGTTGGTACTGGGGGGGGGGGAATTTTTTTTCCGACGTTTCTGTCCGATTTGGACCTGAATCCTCCTCCTCCTCCTTACTCTTCCTCCATCCCTATCATGAAGCTAAGGGCATATTCTTAGGCTTATAATGACTCGACACCGATATTTACCAATATTTACAATATATGTAGTTAGAAATGTTATTCCAGTTTCTCTCTAACTTTCAATCTCTAGTGTCTCCCATATAAAATTTCTCTTACCCTTCCCCCATCCATTCTGGGATGATAGAGATATGTTAATGGAAGAGGCTTTCCTGACAGATGACAATTCTCAAGTGATAGTATCCCCAGCTATGCTGGAACGAAATGTTTGAAGCTACCGTAGCTGATGAACCCTTGCTGGAATGCTTGATGACATCATTGTCTTACTGAAGTTTCCTAGCTCAGGCTGACGGAGTTGAACGCGTTGTATAAGACTCAGCCTCGTGATGAATTATGGCAGTGAATCATACCTACCTTTTGTTTCTTTTGTTTATGTAGAATACAACAATAGCAGCACAGTGGTGATATATCCAAGGCCAGATTTATGGAATCCATATTCATCAAAAATTGTAAGAAGCCACTATCTAGAGCTTTTAGTTTCATTTATTAAGGTGCCTGGACACTGGTGCCATCCCAGTCATTGAAAACTACTCATAATGCCCCACTTCACAAAGGAGGCAATAAGGCAATTGCGAATAAAATAAAGACCAATAGCCCTAACACATTACTAAAAATTTTAAACGGATCCTAGGAAGCAAGATTGCCAGTCACACGGAATCACAACTGTTTCACAGTCCAGGGCAGCGTGGATTTAGGGCAGAACGCTCCTGCGGTCCCGGATGTTATGGAAAACAAACTAAACGCTGATGTGCACTGATTTTGTAAAAGCTTTCAACAAATGCGACCTTGCTGTGACCCCTGCACACAAAAAAAAAATGCGTGCCAAAAGAATAATTAGAGAAGTTGTAGCAGTAGACATAGGAAGTCAGAGGCTGCCACAGTGAAAAGCTTTGTTCCTCAAGGCACAGCACTCGCGCCAGTAACATTTCTCATTTATATATCCGTTGACAAGGCTATGTAATAAATCACAGCACCGTAACATATTTCGCTGATGGCACCATAATATCCGAGTGGCGTTCGTCAAGGACAAAACGAATCTTCAGGCGGATATAAATCAAGCATTCCAGTGGGCCTCAGACAATTGGGTGTTAATGGAGGAAAAGTTTCAATTGCTTCTCTGTGGAAGAATGGAGGAAATAGAGACTGTAACGGAGCACAGGACAAACTCTCATTATTCAATAGAGCGGAAGTTTCATTTTCGAGACTTGGGAGTAATGATGCCGGAAGATCTCGCACTCAAGGATAACAACGTTGACATTGCTACTGCAAGAAAAAATGATAGAATGAATAACCAGAAGTTTCGAGATAAGATATGCTGATC
The DNA here is from genome assembly GCF_038502225.1 of Cherax quadricarinatus. NCBI lineage: Eukaryota > Metazoa > Arthropoda > Malacostraca > Decapoda > Parastacidae > Cherax > Cherax quadricarinatus. The sequence goes on from NC_091307.1 coordinate 3,451,210, forward strand.
CAATGATGATTCTCTTCAAGTCACTTGTTTTTTCCAGGCAGGATTACTACTATATGCTAAAGGCCCCATCCTCAAGGAAGGCGACGTTGCTGAGCTGAAAAACGTACAAGGAACTTTCACTGCCCGTATACACTCAGTCAAGCATCTGAACATAGGGAATGCGTGAAGCCCCTTCAGTTGTAATCCTTGGAACATAGGTGAGAAAGGCACATAACTGACACTTGAAAAATAATGGAGGGGCTGGTTCCAAACCTAACACCGAAACAAGAAACTTTACAAACTGTGCAAAATACCTCTGCTAAAAAGCTTTGGCGCAACGAGTACACTGAGAGAGAACTCAGTGGGTATGAGAGGTCCTCGAGTCTTCACCCTCCCTCCAAGGAAATTACCAACAGGCCTCGGGTTGTATTCAAGAGGGAACTGGACAAGTTCCTTCAATTAGTAGTGACCAGCCGGACTGTGGATCTTACGTTGGACTGCGTGCGGTCAGCATTAACAGCCTGGTTGATCAGGCCCTGATCTTCTAGTAGCCTGGTTTGTGACCGGTTTGTGGGGGCGTCGACCATCGAAAACGTTTTTCAGGTATTCTTCCCTCCCACCCTCTCTTTCCCCCTCCCTCTCTCTCTCAGTTCTTTCCTATATTTGTTAAGTCTCTTGTGGTTATATGACTGTACATAAATGTATCCTCGAAAAATCTGTAATAGAGGCCTTGCGTACTGTGGGATTCGTAGTTCAGACGACGAACACACAAATTTTCACTTGGAATTATGGGAACAAATTTGTATCCAAGTATTCAAGAATTAAGAAACAAACTGTTATTCAAATATTCATGAGAAAATCAAATAAATATATTACTGCACAAATGTTCATCTTGTAAAATGTTTAAAATAGAAGCAAATGTTTAGATCTCCATCTTATGTTTTACCAGGAGACTTGACACTTGTGACTTGACAGTCAGTGGTCTAGGACGGACCGAAGCGTCATCAGTTTTTCTCTCTCGAGCCGGTTATCTGCCCGTTTAGGACCTTAACTCATTCTGATACTATAGAAAAAACTGTCATTCAGGTGAAAGCTGTGAATATGGGTTAATGGAAAGAATGCGAAGTGAAATTCAGAATTCAGGGTAGCGAGAAATAAGTTGTTCCCCCCCCCCCCCCCAATTAATTTTATGAATTCATGGTTCTCTACCCAGTAGTCCCTGACTTTTGCGGAGTCTTTCTGCATCTCTCACCGGCATAAAAGAATGTTCTTCACTACGGCTCTGTGATCCGAGAGAATTAATATATAAGATGATAAACACGCACCTTTTCACGGCGTTCGCTTCTGTGACGTGCGACAGACGTTAACCATTTCTTTGTTTTTTCCCCACTTCCCATTTCTTCTGTAAGTGAGATGTTTCAATTATATGGCAGTTGACAATGACACTCATAGGTTGTCAACAATTATACTTTCAGGGTGTTGACAATGACACTTCCAGGCTGCTGACACTGACAGGTTATTTCCAGTAACACATCCCTGATGTTTACACTGTTGACAATGACACTTCCAGGCTTGTTACAGTGGCAGTTCCATACCGTTTACAACACTCAAACCAACAAAAGCAGCAGGAGTAGTAGCAACAAAAACAGTTTTACAACTCTCCTGACTGTTTACAACGCACCAGTCTGTTTACAGCAGTTTATCAACGTTCCTGATTGCCAGACCGAAATTCTACGCACTTTTGACGCGTCTTCCTTGTATCAGTTTTCAACTGAGTGTACAAAAGCCTGGCGGCAGTCATTTGAGCCGCTATTCTTGCAAGCGTCCCTTCAACATTCAATATTGATTCTGGACGCTGCTCTGTGGCGCTGAGAGTCCTTTGGCGTCCAGCCCACTTGTCCAGTGATTTATCATTGAATCTGGTGCCTTATTTTTTTGTTCCTTTTATTTTCGGTAAATGTCTTTCGGAACCATTTCTGGTCATGGCTTTGTGAAGGATGTGCGCGTCTTACGAAAATGGAAGTGTCGTTTATTGCTACAGCGTTAATAATAATAATAATAATAATAATAATAATAATAATAATAATAATAATACTAATAATAATAATAATATTATTATTATTATTATTATTATTATTATTATTATTATTATTATTATTATTATTATTTACTCTGAGACGTTAATTATACTGAAAAATGAAAACCAAACTGAATTTTTCCTTACTCTCCCAGATCTGCCGTGATCTCCAAAATTTTTAACATAACCCTAACCCGTCTATGCGCCCTGCTCCAGGCCCAGGCTCATGGATCTCGATAATAACGAAAAAAAAAAAAAACCTGCCACGTGCCTTAAATTTCTCAAGGGAACTGACTCGGAATACAGGACTCATCCTACAATTATTAAAAAAAGAAATTCCCTAATCCTCACGTCCATAAATTTGACAGCAATCTTAGAAAACTATACTGACGTTTCACTTATCAAAATCTTCGAGTCTTAAGAAGTAAGATTGTTAAAGACATGGAATCACAGCATCTGCACACCCAATCCTGAGTGTCGCAATTGTTTGAACATTACATGATCTTAAATGCGATGGAAGACAAGCAAAATATAAATGTAGTGCACATAGTTGCTGCGAAAGTCTTCTCCAGGTGTGATCATGGTGTTGCACTCATACAATGCATAAAAACGGAATAACTGGAGAAATGGGCATATAGATAGTAAATTTTCTAGCAAATAGGATCTGAGGATCAGAGGTTGTCACAATGAAAAGCTCATGTCTTCAAGATTCAGAACTCGCCTCGCTTCTTCCCTCTTTCTTATATCCGACATAGACAAATCACAGCATTATATCATCCTTTCAGATATTACCAGAATTTTTATGAGTGACACCCACAGAGGACACAGCAAATCTGCTGATAAATTTCCAAGCTCTTATTAACCAGATTTTCCAAAATAAAGTTCAGTGAACGCGAATTTCAGCAAATCCGCTATGGGAAAAATGAAGAAATAAAAAATAGAACGAAGAATAACACACTTAAAGCATTAAAGCATTCAGTACAGCGGAAGACAACTGTGTCACCATCACAGCTGCAACGATTATATAATATGCTAGTTAGCTAAAATCTTTTATGAACAAGAGATGACTATGTCACTGGTTCTCTCTAGACTGCAACACTGTTGTACACTAAATCACCAGTCTGGCTCATATAAATTCAGCCAAGTACTGTAAGCTACTGGAAACGCTTGAAGACCCATGAACTGTACTTCTTAAAAGGCAGGCGTCGAGTTGGTCGCAAATCAGCACACCGAAATTATTCCCAACGAGAGCAGGAGGCTCGGCAGATGTTGCAAAATACCCTCAATGAAAAAGCAGAGGGGTTCACTGAGCATACTAAATGATAGCACTAACAGGTGTATTGATCAGGCAGTCAACCATGAAGCCCGGTCTGGTAGAGAGCGTTGAACCTCGAAATATACATTATTATTATTATTATTTTTATTATTATTATTATTATTATTATTGGGAAAGCCCTAAACTAGTGGATCGTACGGCGCCTGGGAAATGGGAAGCAATTACATATGATTCAAAGAAAAACGGGGTAGTTTCGTTTCCATGGATCAAGAGCTCTCTACTGGTATATAGGCACCAGTCTTCAAGATTTGTTTTTTTGTCAAACTATGGCAAGACCAGAGTGTAACAAACTGTGGCAAGACCAGAGTGTAACAAACTGTGGCAAGACCAGAGTGTAACAAACTGTGGCAAGACCAGAATGTAACAAACTATGGCAAGACCAGAGTGTAACAAACTGTGGCAAGACCAGAGTGTAACAAACTATGGCAAGACCAGAGTGTAACAAACTGTGGCAAGACCAGAGTGTAACAAACTGTGGCAAGACCAGAGTGTAACAAACTATGGCAAGACCAGAGTGTAACAAACTGTGGCAAGACCAGAGTGTAACAAACTATGGCAAGACCAGAGTGTAACAAACTGTGGCAAGACCAGAGTGTAACAAACTGTGGCAAGACCAGAGTGTAACAAACTGTGGCAAGACCAGAGTGTAACAAACTATGGCAAGACCAGAGTGTAACAAACTGTGGCAAGACCAGAGTGTAACAAACTGTGGCAAGACCAGAGTGTAACAAACTGTGGCAAGACCAGAGTGTAACAAACTGTGGCAAGACCAGAGTGTAACAAACTGTGGCAAGACCAGAGTGTAACAAACTATGGCAAGACCAGAGTGTAACAAACTGTGGAAAGACCAGAGTGTAACAAACTATGGCAAGACCAGAGTGCAACAAACTATGGCAAGACCAGAGTGTAACAAACTATGGCAAGACCAGAGTGTAACAAACTGTGGCAAGACCAGAGCGTAACAAACTATGGCAAGGACCAGAGTGCAACAAGCTATGGCAAGGCCAGAGTGCAACAAGCTATGACAAGACCAGAGTGCAACAAACTATGGCAAGACCAGAGTGTAACAAAGTATGGCAAGGCCAGAGTGCAACAAACTATGGCAAGACCAGAGTGCAACAAACTGTGGCAAGACCAGAGTGCAACAAACTGTGGCAAGACCAGAGTGCAAAAAACTGTGGCAAGACCAGAGTGCAACAAAGTAT
>NC_091307.1:3460806-3490806 GCF_038502225.1 Cherax quadricarinatus
TTACCCTGGGTGTCTATATATATATATCTTAGTGTAGTGGCGGGGGATGGTAGTTACGTTATTACACTGCACGATGGTGAAAGAAACTGGAAATAAATGAAATATTGCGGTAACAAAGGTTTTCAAGAGGATATTGGACTACCACCACCAAGTTCCAAACCCATCAGGATGTGCTGGCTGATTGGCCCTGTCGGCCTCTAGCAGGAATAGCCTTGTTGATCAGACAGCCCGCTGGATGTTTTCAGGGGGCCAACGCCCCCACGGCCTGAGCCCCGGATCAGGTCTCTTGGTGATCAAGGCCTGATGGAGAGGGAAGCCTGGTTCTTCGGTAAGGGTGTGGGGGGTAGAGCCCTTGAAGCCGGTCACAGGTATAGCACAGGTTGAGTGGTGATGTGTGTTGACGTCACGAGGTAGTGAAGGGTGATGTAGGGAAGCAGAGGTGGATGACATCAGTGGATGCAGGTGGTGAGTCATGAGGAAGGTGAATGAAGGAGCCATTATCTTCATCTCCGCCTCCCACTCCCACATTCCCACACTCTAACCTCCCACCCAACACTCTAGGACCTCCACCCCACACTCTAGCGCTCCCGTCCCCACACTCCCACACTCCCTCCCCACACTCAAGCAACCCCTCCCCACACTCCAGCACCCTTACCCCACACTCCAGCACCCCAACTCCACACTCCAGCACCCCAACCCCACACTCCAGCACCCCAAACCCACACTCCAGCACCCCAACCCCACACTCCAGTACCCCCACTCCAGCACCCTCACCCTAATCCCAGCCCCACACTCCAGCACCCCAACCCCACACTCCTGTACCCCCACTCCAGCACCCTCACCCTAACCCCAGCCCCATACTCCAGCACCCCTACCCCACTCTCCAACACCCCTACCTCACACTTCAGCACCCCTACCCCACACTCCAGAACCCCTACCCCACACTCCGGCACCCCCACACCTACACCCCAGCCCCACACTCCAGCAACCCAACTCCCCACCCCTCACACTTCAGCACCTCCACCCCTACCACATCTCCACCTTTACCCCTCCTGATCCGCCCCTCAGTCTCCTCTTCCCCTCCCTTACCAAACCACTGTCCCTTATATACCACAACTCCAACCTTCCCTCACCCCACCATTACCCCCAGCTTCACCTCTATCCCACACTCATATCACCCTCATCTCTCCAGTTCTTTCTCATTTTCAACCCCACCTTTCCTCCCCTTCCTTTCTCTTCATCCCGTCTTCTCCCTCCTCATTCCCTTTACACAATTCATCTTCAGTGTTCAAGGATCACAAAGGAATAAACAGCAATCGAAACAATTCAAAATCACTGCTTCAGTGCTGACTTTATTTTTGAGGCTGGTGTTATTGACAAGGTAAAATTCGGGGAAGTACGACGACCTTCTGGCGCTGTTTGTGTTAGACAATTGAGCTGGCGAGTTTTTTTTTCCGGCCGTTGTTTTCCCCGAGGCGAGAGCTGCAACGTTGCGTTGTATAGACAGCAACCAGGAAGGTACTGCAACAGCCGTAGGATGATTCTGTCTGATCTGTCTTTGCTGCTCTGTGTTGAGTGGAAAACCTGTAGGTACAGGAGTGATGGCCACTGTTATATGTATGAAAACGCAATATGCCAGACAGGGATATAATTGGGCAATATATACTTAGGGAAATCTACCAACCTATGCATAAATATGACCTCACAGCGTGAACATGTAGCCTCTCTCTCTCTCTCTCTCTCTCTCTCTCTCTCTCTCTCTCTCTCTATATATATATATATATATATATATATATATATATATATATATATATATATATATATATATATATATATATATATATATGTCGTGCCGAATAGGCAGAACTTGCGATCTTGGCTTAAATAGCAACGCTCATCTTGCCATATAGGACAAGTGAAAATTTCTGTATGCAATAATTTCGCCAAAATCATTCTGAACCTAACGAAAAAAATATATTTCATTGTGTTTGTTTAGAATTAAATTACTGTAAACAAATCTAAAATATATTTAGTTGGGTTAGGCTAAAATAAATTGTTCTTGTTATAACAAGGTTAGGTAAGTTTTCTAAGTTTCTTTTGGTGCAAATTTAAAAAAAAATACATTAACCTTAATGAAAAAAATATATCTTTAAAAGTATAAGAGAAAATTTTAGAAAGGACATAATTTTAAACGAGTTCTTGCTAATTGACCAGTTTTACAAATTCGGCACGACATATATATATATATATATATATATATATATATATATATATATATATATATATATATATATATATATATATATATATATATATATAAAGAACCTGATGGTTCTTAAATCAGGTCTAACTTTTTAAAGGTAGTAGGTTGGTAGACAGCAACCGCCCCGGGAGGTTCTACCGTCCTGCCAAGTGATTGTAAAACGAAAGCCTGTAATTGTTTTACATGATGGTAGGATTGCTGGTGTCCATTTTTGTCTCATAAACATGCAAGATTTCAGGTACGTCTTGCTACTTCTACCTTCACTTAGGTCACACTACACATACATGTACAAGCATATATATACACACCCCTCTGGGTTTTCTTTCCAGTTCTTGTTCTTGTTTATTTCCTCTTACCTCCATGGGTGAGTGGAACAGAATTCTTCCTCCGTAAGCCACGCGTGTTGTAAGAGGCGACTAAAATGCCAGGAGCAAGGGACTAGTAACCCCTTCTCCTGTATATATTACTAAATGTAAAAGGAGAAACTTTCGTTTTTCCTTTTGGGCCACCCCGCCTCGGTGGGATACGGCCGGTGTGTTGAAAGACTATATATATATATATATATATATATATATATATATATATATATATATATATATATATATATATATATATGTCGTGTCGAAGAGGCAGAACTTGCGATCTTGGCTTAAATAGCAGCGTTCATCTTGCCATATAGGACAAAGAAAATTAGTGTATGCAATAATTTCGCCAAAATCATTCTGAACCTAACGAAAAAAATATATTTCATTGTTTTTGTTTAGAATTAAATTACTGTAAACGTTTTGAAAATATATTTAGTAGGATTAGGGTAAAATAAATTGCGCTTGTTAGAATAAGGTTAGGTAGGTTTTCTAAGATTCTTTTGGTGCAAAATTGTAAATTTTTACATTAACATAAATGAAAAAAATATATCTTTAAACGTATAAGAGAAAGTTTTAGAAAGGACTTAATTTTAAATGAGTTCTTTCTAATTGATCAGTTTTACATATTCGGCACGGCATATATATATATATATATATATATATATATATATATATATATATATATATATATATATATATATATATGTGTGTGTGTGTGTGTGTGTGTGCAAAACAACCACTGTGAAAGAGTAGTGAAATTCCAAGTGCTTTCGTGACTACTCACATTGTCAAGGAACTATGAAAGTAATACATCAAATGAAGGCAATTAAAGGGCTAAGACCACACCTCACAGTCAACTCCCACAACAAAGAAACACCTGACGCGCGACAATACCGGACTCATAAGAAAAGAGGAACACTGCAGTAGGTCCGCTGGTCCAACTAGACAGGTCCTCACGACATCCCACTAACAAATTATTCTACCCAAGAAATAAGGTTTATTATTTGTCCAATGTATTATTAAACTCTAACCAAATTTTATTAATTATAAATGAATCTAATTTATATAAGCCTAAGGAAATATTCATATTGTTTTTAAAACTGCTTTTTATGAAACAAGATTCAATTATATTTCTGTCAACCATGGGCTTGCTTGATACAACTTTTAAACTTTTTGAAAATCAATTGGATGGTTAAAATCTCTCGCATGAATAAATAGAGCATTGGAATCTTGTCCAGTTCTAATGCTATATTTATGTTGTTTTAATCTAAGTTCGAGACTTTTACCAGTTTGACCGTAAACTTTATCGCAAATTTTACAAGGAATCTTATAGACACATCCATCAGCATTTTGGGGAGAATTCTTTATCAAAAGTTTTTTTACTCTATCAAGATTTTTAAATACAACTTTAATATTAAAAGTCTTAAGAAGAGAAGGCATATCAACCTTCATTTATAATTAATAAAATTTGGTTAGAGTTTAATAATACATTGGACAAATAATAAACCTTATTTCTTGGGTAGAATAATTTGTTAGTGGGATGTCGTGAGGACCTGTCTAGTTGGACCAGCGGACCTACTGCAGTGTTCCTCTTTTCTTATGAGTCCGGTATTGTCCCGCGTCAGGTGTTTCTTGTGGGAGTTGACTGTGAGGTGTGGTCTAAGCCCTTTTATTGCCTTCCTTTGATGTATTACTTTCATAGTTCCTTGACAATGTGAGCAGTCACGAAAGCGCTTGGAATTTCACTACTCTTTCACAGTGGTTGTTTTGCATATTTTAAAATCACCTGTTTACTGTGATCTTATTGCATATATATATATATATATATATTTATATATATATATATATATATATATATATATATATATATATATATATATATATATCGTGCCGAATAGGTAAAACTTGCGACTTACCCTTAAATTGCAACGCTATTGCTCTACTAAATATATTTTATACATCAAATACCTGAACTCTTCTGGAAACAGGTCACTAGTATATGACCCATTTATGCAAATTGCTGAACCTGTGTGGGTCATGTAACGCAAGGAGCAGTTGAAGCTCGGATTGTCTGACCTCTAAGTGCGATACAGGACTACCTGGTATCTGTACTCACCGTCCTCGTGTCCGGAATTATTAAACAAGGACTTGTCCATGTTATTACCTGCTTGTGGCATACCTGTGTCGGGTCACAGTTGCGTCACGTACAGGTAAATAGAAGAAGTACCTATATGACGGGAGGGAGTCAGAAAGTCGGTCTCTGTGAAGTTGACGGAGTTGAGCTCACACCCAGGACAACGCAGTTTGTCTTGGGTCTGGCCAGACGTATGGGCAAGTCTCCTACGATGCTTGTGAATCATAGGTTGTAGGACAACTTTTAATTTGAAACTATGTTTCGCTCTGTGTAAAGGTTTCTCAAGTGATGATGAAGCTCTACACCGAGCGATACATTGTCCCAATAAAAATATTTGCTTCTGCAACGTCTGTTTGTTTTTCTGCTTGTCGACAATACGACATTTCATCTAACACCAATTGCCCTTTGTCTTACCTAGCAGCAGGTGCCTAGGAGTTAGTTTACTGCGTTGGATCAAATCCTGGGGGACGACCTAATAAGTCTTATGCAGAAATAAGCCACACTGCTTGGCTGTGTTGGGATATCTTGAGTTTTAAAGTCCGGTGGTTAATCCGAATAGACATCTTTGGATAGTGACGCGTATGAGGGATAAGGTTTTTTTACACGTTTTGCTTACAACTCTACTAAGCAACACTATGGCAAAATAGTGTTATTCTTCACACTCCTGACTGTCCACGTACCTCTCGGCACTTCGCCTCTCAAATCAATCTTCTGCTTACGTCGCCTTAGAGGGAGTTTTCAAGATAAAACTGAACTACTACCAGTATCAACAGAGAAATCAGTCCGGTTGAAATGGCTGTGTAGGCCTACTGACCCTTGGCAGCAAGGGTCAGTAGGCCAGTAAGCCTGATCAACTTGGTTGATCAGGCTGTAAGCTAGAGCTGCCTAGGTAAAACCTTCGAAATCGGCCACAGGCATGGCAGAAGAATCTGCATTTTTCCAAGAAATTTTGCACCTTCGGTGCCTCTCGCTCTCTCATGAGGTAGTATTTCATTGCGCACATTTGGAACCAGTGCCTCCAGGTCTTCCTGGATAAGGAAATATCTTTCTCGCTTACACTCATGGGATACAACTATCGCTTGCTATGCAAAGTATAATTCTCGCTTGCGCAGGAGTACAACTGTCACTTTGTCTAGGAGGGCAACTATCGCTTGCTCTACGTGGGTGCAACTATCGCTTGCTTTACGTGGGTGCAACTATCGCTTGCTCTACGTGGGTGCAACTATCGCTTGCTTTACGTGGGTGCAACTATCACTTGCTCTACGTGGGTGCAACTATCGCTTGCTTTACGTGGGTGCAACTATCACTTGCTCTACGTGGGTGCAACTATCGCTTGCTTTACGTGGGTGCAACTATCACTTGCTCTACGTGGGTGCAACTATCGCTTGCTTTACGTGGGTGCAACTATCACTTGCTCTACGTCGGTGCAACTATCGCTTGCTTTACGTGGGTGCAACTATCGCTTGCTCTACGTGGGTGCAACTATCACTTGCTCTACGAGGGTACAACTATCACTTGCTCTACGAGGGTGCAACTAACACTTGCTCTACGAGGGTACAACTATCACTTGCTCTACGAGGGTACAACTATCGCTTGCTCTACGAGGGTACAACTAACACTTGCTCTACGAGGGTACAACTAACACTTGCTCTATGAGGGTACAACTAACACTTGCTCTACGAGGGTACAACTATCACTTGCTCTACGAGGGTACAACTATCACTTGCTCTACGAGGGTACAACTAACACTTGCTCTACGAGGGTACAACTATCACTTGCTCTACGAGGGTACAACTAACACTTGCTCTACGAGGGTACAACTAACACTTGCTCTACGAGGGTACAACTAACACTTGCTCTACGAGGGTACAACTAACACTTGCTCTACGATGGTACAACTAACACTTGCTCTACGAGGGTACAACTATCACTTGCTCTACGAGGGTACAACTAACACTTGCTCTACGAGGGTACAACTAACACTTGCTCTACGAGGGTACAACTAACACTTGCTCTACGAGGGTACAACTAACACTTGCTCTACGAGGGTACAACTAACACTTGCTCTACGAGGGTACAACTAACACTTGCTCTACGAGGGTACATGTCTGGTACACGCTCAAGATTTACATTCACACCACCAAGGAATACATTTCAAATTAAGGCTTTTAGACGCACTTTTTTTTCGTGTATTTTGCACTTTTGCTTTGGGCTTATTTTTTTCCTCTTGATTCGTAGCTTATTTCTTCGTATTTTTTGCTTTCGTAGCTTATTTCTTCGTTTTTTTTTTTTTGCTTTTGTTTTCTCTCGATAATTTTTCTACAGGTGGTATTGTTAACCCCGCCGCCCACGTATGCTGTGTGTATTGCATTAAAATCTGTAGACAGTACCTAGAAGATGATGAGTAAGAAGCATGTGCAACACTTGGCATTTCAGTAGAAATAATAGGTTTGTGCTGTGTGTGTGTGTGTGTGCGTGCGTGCGTGTGTGTGTGTGTGTGTGTGTGTGTGTGTCTGTGTGTGTGTGTGTGTGTGTGTGTGTGTGTGTGTGTGTGTGTGTGTGTGTGTGTGTGTGTGTGTGTGTCTGTCTGTCTGTCTGTCTCTGTGGATTAGGAGGTGGTCATTTTTCAGTTCTTGAAACTGCATCCTAAAATATTTCGGTCGTAATATTGGTTTCTGGCCTCCTCGTCCTCGTACACGCTCTTAAAGCTGTGTATTGAGTTTGCTTCCACCGCTACCTCATCTAAAAAATTCTGTAGTAGTCATCAGGTAAGCAGTTGATAAATTTCACAACACTTAAACAATCTCCTCTACCCCCTACTTCCTCTACCCCCTACTTCCTCTACCCCCTACTTCCTCTACCCCCTACTTCCTCTACCCCCTACTTCCTCTACCCCCTACTTCCTCTACCCCCTACTTCCTCTACCCCCTACTTCCCACCCCTACTCCACTCCCACCCCCTCTCCCACCCCCACTCCCCCACCCCCTACTCCCTCCTCCCACCCCCTCCCACCCCCTACCCTCCAACCCCCACTCCCCATCCCACCCCCCTCCCTCCCACCCCCACTCCCCATCTACCCCTCCCACCCCACTTCCCCACCCCCTCTCCCACCCCATCCCACCCCCTTCCCCACCCCTCTACTCCCACCCCCTACTTCCCACCCCCTACTTCCCCATCCCCCACTCTCCAATACTCCCCACCCCTCCCCACCCCACTCCCCTCCCCCACCCCTTACTCCCCACCCCCTACTTCCCCAATCCCACTCCCACCCCACTCCCCACCCCCACTCACTCCCACCCCCTCCTCACCCCCTCCCCTCCCCCATCCCACCCCCTCCCTACCCCCACTCCCACCCCCTTATCCCCTCCCCACCCCTACTCCCCTCCCCACTCCCTCACCCCCACTTCCCACCCCCTACCCCCATCCCCTCCCCCTACCCCCACTCCCACCCCACTTCCCCATCCCCCACCCTACTCCCCACCCCCTACTTCCTCCACCCCACTCCCCACCTCCTACCCCCACTTCCCCACCCCCACTCCCTCCCCTACTCCCCACCCCCCTTCCCACTCCCCACTCCCCTCCCACCCCTACTCCCACCCCACTTCCCCTACCCCTACTCCCTCCCCTACCCCCATCCCACCCCCCACTTCCCACCCCCCACTTCCCCTACCCCCACTTCCCACCCCTCTACTTCCCTCCCCTACTTCCCCACCCCCTACTCCTCACCTCCCTACCCCTACTCCCCACCCCCTACTCTCCCACCCCCTACTTCCCCACCCCCTACTCCCACCCCCACTCCCTACCCCCACTTCCCCACCCCCTCCCTACTCCACCCCCACTCCCCACCCCCTACTCCCACCCCACTCCACCCCCTCCACCCCTACTCCCCACCCCTACTTTCTCTCAATTCCCCACTCCCCACCCCTCCCACCCCCCCCTACTTCCTCTACCCTTTACTTCCTCTACCCCTTACTTCCTCTACCCCTTACTTCCTCTACCCCTTACTTCCTCTACCCCCTACTTCCTCTACCCCTACTTCCTCTACCCCTACTTCCTCTACCGCTTCCTCCACCCCTACTTCCTCTATCCCCTACTTCCTCCACCCCCTTCTTCCTCCACCCCTATTTCCTCTATCCCCTACTTCCTCCACCCCTACTTCCTCCACCCCTACTTCCTCCACCCCTACTTCCTCCACCCCTTCCTCTGCCCCTTGCTTCCTCCACCCCTTCTTCCTCCACCCCTACTTCCTCTATCCCCTACTTCCTCCACCCCCTTCTTCCTCCACCCCTACTTCCTCCACCCCTACTTCCTCCACCCCTACTTCCTCCACCTCTACTTCCTCCACCCCCTTCTTCCTCCACCCCTACTTCCTCCACCCCTACTTCCTCCACCCCTACTTCCTCCACCCCTTCCTCTGCCCCTTGCTTCCTCCACCCCTTCTTCCTCCACCCCTTCTTCCTCCACCCCTACTTCCTCCACCCCCTACTTCCTCCACCCCCTACTTCCTTCACCCCTACTTCCTCCACCCCTTACTTCCTCCACCCTTTACTTACTCCACCCTTTACTTCCTCAACCCCTTACTTCCTCCACCCCTTACTTCCTCCACCCCATACTTCCTCCACCCCTTACTTCCTCCACCCCTACTTCACCCGCTACTTCCTTCGCTCCCTACTTCCTCCTCATATTTACATCCGCTTAACTTCTAATGCTACCTCCAACATCCTCTTCCACCTTCTACCTCTTCCTCCATCTCCTCGATCTCTCTCTACCTCCTCCCTCCTTCACCCCCCTCCCTCCTTTACCTCCTCTCTCTTTCACCTCATCCCTCCTTCACCCTCCTCCCTCCTTCACCTCCTCTCTCCTTCTCCTCCCTCCCTCCCTCACCTCCTCCATCCTATCCAAATATATCCTTGCCCGCTTTACTGCTTCCATCTCTCCTTATATTGCATTCGCAGACATAATTTGCATAGGGTATTTTATTCCTCTTGTTGCATGCCATTACTAATTGCAGCAGCCTCCTCTTGTTTCACCGCAGCCTCTCTTTACTGCTGCTGCTGTTCTTCTTCCTTTTGTTGCAGCAGAAGCCTCTTCCTCTTGTTGCAGCTATCTCCTCTTCTTGTTGCAGCAGCCTCCTGTTCCTCTTGTTACAGCAACCTCCTCGTGTTTCACTGCAACCTCTCTTACTACTGCTCCTATTCCTCTTGCAGCCTCCTCTTGTTTGACTGCGGTCCCTCTTCCAGCGACCTTGTTATTTTTTATTGCAGTCGCCTCTTGCTTGACCGTATCATACTCTTTATCCTGTCATTGAAGCCTTTAACTCGCATTTTAATTCCAGAGAAAGAGCAAAGTGGGGAGAATACAGATGAGAAAATACTAGACATTATGAGAAATGAGAAGAATGAGGCAGAGGGAGCAGGTGGTGGTTGGCCTTTATTAAAACTGGGAAATGGAACCTAAGCGAATTACCGGACGGACTGTCTTCAGATGCAAAGTGACTGGGAGAGCTGGTCTGAGACCGGGCAGCGGGGGCGATGACCCCCTCCAGAACAACAGGTAAACGTGTGACCTTTTATCGGCATAGGCTTGGAAGTTGAAGGATTGCGTGTATACAGGTAACACTTGTAAGTGAGTGCTAAGCTGTGTGGTGTGCGTGTTGGCTTCCATGACAGGAGGGTAACACTGGTAGGCATGCGGACAAACGTTTCGTTATTTAATTACTTGAAAAAATAATAGAGCAAACGTTGTCCAAATAAAGGCGTGTTCTGTGTAACTGTATCTTCGTCCACAATGGTTATTAATTTGTAATATAGTTTTGGTTTGTATCACTGAGTTTGGCTGTGTTTACCTGTTTAATGTACAAGGAGCAGAGTAACTAAAGTTACAAATCAAAGCACTCTGTATAGACAACAAGTGCCCTTATAGTATAAAGTCCGCATAACACCCTGCCTGAGTGCCTGGGGATGGGGATGAAGTGTTAAATAACTCCTGTGAAAAACACGCCAACAGTTAAATTAAAAAAATAGACGAAAAGGCTCGGAGTAAAATGTAAACATATATAACACCACGAAGGGATAGTATACGAAAATACTTTAAATATATACCTGATTCATTGCCGATTTTCGGTAGTAGAAAAAACTACCGAAACTCATATCAAAGGCTTACCGTTTGGGCTTTTCTACATGAGAAACCTTTGTATCAAACGTATCTTAGTGCAAAATAAAATCATTATTTTTGTTATCCTACCTGGAGGATGTTCCGTCGCCCAGGTCTTGACCAGGCATATTATTATTAATTATTATTATTACTGTTATTATTAATATGAGAATGACGCTGTATAAAAGAAAACGAAGTGTAGTATGCAGATGAAAATGGCGAAGATGACAAACGAGTTGTTTATTTCGTTTTATTTTAATCAGGGAAAAAGCTTTAATTAACCCCGTTGATGGTCATACAACGTTTAGGAAGGAAGGGAAGCAGGGAATAAGAGAATTCAGGTTCGATCCAAAGAAAGGGAGGATAAGCACCTTGGATAAAGAGTCCCTCATTGACATCAGGACACCCCTTTGATGGGAGGGACGGACATCGCAAGAAAAGATGGAAGAGGAATATACAGATAATTATTTTAAAATGTCTGTGCAAAACACACAATTATCTTAAGGTCTATAGGTTAATGTTAATGTAAACAGTATTAATGGGATACTTGAGAAGAATAGAAGGACGAGTTCATCCAAGTTGAAAGGTGATAATTGCATTAATATGAAAGTTTTAATTACTTCTGAAATTCATTTATCTGATGCAGTTGACAAGTGATTAATGAAGTTACGAAGCACTGGAGAGTAGAGTGAGGACTGTGTGTGTGTACTCAACTAGTTGTACTCGCCTAGATGTGGTTGCAGGGGTCGATTCACAGATCCTGGCCCCGCCTCTTCACTGGTCGCTACTAGGTCACTCTTCCTGCTCCATGAGCTTTATCATACCTCTTCTTAAAGCTATATATGGATCCTGTCTCCACTACATCACTTCCCAGACTATTCCACTTCCTGACAACTCTGAAGAAATACTTCCTTACATCCCTGTGATTCATCAGAGTCTTCAACTTCCAACTGTGACCCCTTCTTGTCGTGTCCCATCTCTGGAACATCCTGCCTCTGTCCACCTGGTCGATTCCTCTCAGTGTTTTGTATGTCTTTATCATATCCCCCTATCTGTCCTGTCCTCTAGTGTCGTCAAGTCGATTTCTCTTAACCTTTCCTCGTAGGACATACCCCTTAGCTCCTGGACCAGTCTAGTTGCAAACCTTTGCACTTTATCTAATTTCTTGACGTGCTTGACCAGTGGGGGTTCCATACTGGTGTTGCATATTACAATATGAGCATGACGTACACGATGTAGAGAGACTTGAACGATTTCTTCCTAAGATGTAGAAACGCTCTTCTTAGGTTTGCCAGGCGCCCATATGCTACAACAGTTATTTGGCTGACGTGCGCCTCAGGAGATGTGCTTGGTATTATACTCACCCCAGGATCCTTTTCCTTGAGTAAGGTTTGGCCCACTAGCCTGTACTCTGTCTACGGTCTTCTTTGACCTTCCCCAGTCTTCATGAATTTGCACTTGGTGGGGTTAAACTCCAGGAGCCAGTTGTTGGACCAGCCTTGCAGCCTGTCCAGATGCGTTTATAGTTCTACCTGATTCTCATCCACTTGAATTCTTTGCATTAGCTTCACGTCGTCTGCAAACACGGACACCTCTGAATCTATCCCTTTCTTCAAGTCCTTCACATATACCAGAAACAGCACCGGCCCTAGGACTGACCCTTGTGGAACCCCGCTTGTCACAGGTGCCCACTCTGACACCTCATCACATACCATCACTCGTTGTTTCATTCCTGAAGGTATTTTATGATTCACTGAAGTGACTTTCCTGTTATTCATACCTGCTGTCTAGCTTTTGCTCTACTTTCTTGTGGGGAACTGAATTGAAAGCATTCTTACAGTCCAAGAAAATGCAGTTTAACCCGCCCTCTCTCTCCTGCCTACTTTTGTCACCTTGTAAAGCTCCAGTAGGTTTGTGACACAGGATTTCCCCTCCCTGAAACCGTGCTGGTTATCGTGTATAAGCTCATTTCTTTATAGGTGCTCCATCAGTCTCTTGCTGATAAGCTTCTCCATGACTTTGCATAGTACATACGTCAGTGACACTGGTCTGTTGTTTAATGCTACCTACAGTTGCTGTCTTCTACACCTCAGGTAGTCACCCTGTTTCGATAGATGTATTGAAGATTGTTCTTAGTGGAACACAGATCACCTCTGCTCCCTCTCTCAGGACCCATGAAGAGATATCCAGTCCACTGCCTGTGAGGTATCTAGTTCACTTAGCAGCCTCTTTACTTCCTCCTCGCTTGTGTGCAATATGTCAAGCACCTGTTGGTGAACATGTGTGTTGTGTACTCACCTAATTGTGGTTGCAGGGGTCGATACTCAGTCCCTGGCCCCGCCTCTTCACTGACTGCTACTGGGTCCTCTCTCCCTGCTCCATGAGCTTTATCATACCTCATTTTAAAGCTATGTATGGTTCCTGCCTCCACTCCCTCACTTGTTAGGCTCTGCCACTCCTGACTACTCTATTGCTGAAGAAATACTTCCTAGCATCCCTTTGACTCATCTGTGTGTGTGTGTGTGTGTGTGTGTGTGTTGTGTGTGTTGTGTGTTTTGTGTGTGTGTCTGTTAGAGGAACAGCAGCAAGTTGTGGGAAGTTACCATTGACTGGTTTCCATGGTTTCCTATACATTGACAGCCCTGCCTGAGGCGCTTGTTGAATGATCAGCCAGGATGTTGCTCATAGCGACCCGTAGACCAACGCTTTTGATATCTTTTGGTAAGATGCTGTATAGTCTGGAACCACAGATGTTGATACAATATTAGTTTATGGTGCCTACGGTGCCCCTTATTTTCACTGGGTTTATTTTCCACTTCCTTCCCTATCTCTAAATCCAGTATATTGTTATGACAGTATGCGGATTTGGAACTATGCCCTCAAGTATTTTCTACTGGTATATTTAAGTATATACGTAGAAAGTACTTGAAGATCTAGTCCAAAAATCTGCACTATGCCATAACATACTAGAGTGAGAGATATGGCAGGAGGAAGTACAAAATAAACTAAGTGAACAGCAGAGGCTCTGTGGGCACTAGAGAACCCTGTATCAATATCCTTGGTCCCAGACTATTTATGTCTTTACAGAATGTATCAGAAACACTTCTGGAAGAAGTGTAAAAGTCTTAAGAGGAAATTGGACAAGTATCTTCAAGCGCAAGACCAGCCAGGCTATGGTGGATATGTGGGCCAGCGGAGAGCCAGCAACAACAGCCTGGTTGACCAAGCAAGCACCAGACAAGCCTGAGCCAAGGCCGGGCTCCGGGATCAGAAAAGCTCTTGAAAATCATCAAATGTTTAATGAAGGTAAAGGTACGTAGCCATCATAGACTGGCTGTTTTTTTTTTTTTTTTACACAGGGTTTGACAAGGTTAAGGATCCCTAGCTTTATTGACAAGCTATTTACAGGTTAAGGATTCCTAACTTTATTGGCAAGCTAAGAGCTGTTACCTACATCAGCTCATTTGAAAGCATTTTTATTGTTATGAGACATACAAGTAGGGAACAGGATGAAGTTGGAGCCATCTGTGGGCCAGCATTTTCATTTGATCAACTGACTTTATCTCGTTGATATGATAATGTTGTGTTCCATACTCGAGTCATCCTGGGTATATATGATCTCAGATGGAGTGATGTTCTGGAGAAGGGTACAGCCAGAGTGAAGTTGCTACTTTCTGCCCGTCTTGTGGTACAGAAGCTTGCATCTCACTGTCGTCGAAGTGGATCCAAGTGTGGTACTTTGACAATATTGGCCTTGTACATAACAGTAAAGCCACCCACATCCCTCCTGTGTTGAAGACTCTGCTGAAATAACAGATCTATGCAGGATTCTCTCTCTCTCTCTCTCTCTCTCTCTCTCTCTCTCTCTCTCTCTCTCTCTCTCTCTCTCTCTCTCTCTCTCTCTCTCTCTCTTGTTTACGTTGTGTTGGTCCTCGCTTCACATCGTCCCGATCATTCCTTGGAATGTGCTGCAAGACTCACATGCAGCCACTTGGACATTTTATTATTAAAATGTCTTAGTTACCACATATGCGCTTTACATGTAATCATCCTTTATAACATCTGAATGTTTTGTAACCATTAGATTCAGGTTTCTTAATCCTCCGACTTTCAAGGTCATTAGGCACAATTTCTCTAGTTTCTCCTGGTGGTGGAACCTCACATAGATCACCTACATGCAGTTCCTCAGTTCCGAGACTAGTCTGGTTGCAAACATCTGCACCTTATTGATTTTTTAATGTGCTCTGAGGGACTCTACTTCGGTGCTCAGTACTCTATAACTGGCCTGATAAAATTTGTGTATAATGATCTAAAAGACAATGATGACTGAGCTTGCACAATTGAGTTTCATAACAGCGGGAGAGACATGCAGGTTTTGTGGACATTTCAATGCCTTAATGTCCTGAGAAGTTTCAAGTTTCCCCAGGTGCTATGAAGTCCTAAATGATTCTTTGTTCTGTGGTTTATCAGCATTTTGTATGCGATGTTGTATAATTTTTTTCCGCCACTGCCGCCGCCACTGCCGATGCTACTTCATTGGTGATTCTTATTTTCTTCGTTCTACCTTTTCTAAGTCTGAGGAGCAGGTTCTAAGATTTTTTTTTTGTTTCTAATCGTGCTTTCTAGTCTTGCTAATGTCTAGTTCCAAAATTTTCAGATTTGCCTAACACCCCGATCATTTTACTTTAGGTCTCATCTGTTGTGGTTCTTTGGGATTGATCCCAAGTCCCTGGTCTCAGACCAGACCTATTGTGCAAACTGTATTTATTTCTTCCCTGCATTATCCTATCACAGTGACGCCAGTCAGTCGGTCAGTAGTGTGTCCGTGGCGAAGTTTACTTCTGGTGAGTCACTCTCTCTCTCTCTCTCTCTCTCTCTCTCTCTCTCTCTCTCTCTCTCTCTCTATCTATCTCTCTCTCCCTCTCCCTCTCCCTCTCTCTCTCCCTCTCTCTCCCTCTCCCTCTCTCTCCTACAAACACATACTGGAGCTGTGAATCGACCCCTGCAACCATATATAGGTGAGTACACAGCAAATCGGTGGTATTGTCTTTGTGTACGTGTTGGAGGTGGTGGGGAGGGACCTTGTTATTGCTAAGGCTTCTCTTAATCTCATTTATACTATAACTTGTGGAGGTTCCCGAGGATTTCACCCTAACCCAGCAGATTTGTTCTCTTTCTCTCTCAATCTCTCTCTCTCTCTCTCTCAAAAAAAAAAAGGATAAAGCGCTTGTCTTTAAAAGCAGAGAAAAAAATATAAAAAGTCTGCCATGCTACAGAGTGACTCCCATCACTAAGTAATGAATCATTGATTGATGGCAGGAAAAGCGGCGACCTGATAACTATGTAAATGACGGATCAGAATAGAAATTGAATAGTCGTAAGCACCAAGAGTGAACTTCAGCCACTCCCTAGTGGACGTGATGCCACAAACACCCTAGTTGATAAGTTATCAACCAGGAGGGTCCCTGGTCTGCGACCCGGCCGCTGGATCCATGATCCCCGGAATCCGCTGCAGGTAGGTTAGGTCAATGACTCTGGTGTGGCCTTTGCATACCTGGGACAAATTTCGAGAGCTTCTCTACTCTTTCAGCTCAGCCTGAGTCAAAACTTACCCGTTGAGCACTTGGTTCACCCGGTTGTTGGTGCAGGCGCACAAAGGTTTCACAGCCCAGCTAATCACGCACTTGCAGGAAATACCTGGAGTCTGCCTGAAAGGTATTCCGGGGATCAACGTCCCCACGGCCCGGTCCATGACCAGGCCTCCAAATGGATCAGGGCCTGATCAACTAGGCTGTTACTGTTGGCCGTACGTAGTCCAGCTTACGAACCAGAGCCTGGCTGATCCTGCACTGACTTTAGATATCTGTCCAGCTCCCTCTTGAAGGCAGCCAGGGGTCTGTTGCTAATTCTTCTTATGGCTGGTGGGAGGCTGTTGAACAGTCTTGGGCCCCGGACACTTATTGTGTTTTCTCTTAGTGTACTAATGGCGCCTCTACTTTTCATTCGGGGTATGGTGCACCGCCTGCCAAGTCTTTTACTTTCGTAGGGAGTGATTTCTGTGCGCAGATTAGGGATCAGTCCGTTTAGGATTTTCCAGGTGTAGAGTATGATGCATCTCTCTCGCCTGCGTTCCAGTGAATACAAGTCAAGTGTTTCCAAGCGTTCTCAGAAGTTAAGGTGTTTGACGGAACTTATATGTACACTAAAGGTTCTCTACACATTGTCTAGATCTGCGATTTCACCTGCCTTGAATGGAGATGTTAATGTAAAACAGTATTCCAGCCTAGAGAGAACAAATTGTTTAAAAAGGATCATCACTGGCTTGGCCTCTCTTGTCATAAATGTTCCTATTATCCATGCTATCAATTTCCTGGCAGATGTGATAATGGCACTGTTGTGATCCTTGAAAATGAGATCCTCGGACATTACCACTCCCAGGTCCTTCACATTACTTTTTCGCTTTATTGTGTGATTAGCGTTCTTGGAGATTTACCGTGTTCTCAATGGATGACACTCATGCAGATCCTAGTATCGTCTGCAAAGGATGATGCGTTGCTATAGTTTACATCTCTATGTCTGATAGGATGGGTGCGAGTACTGAGCCTCATGGAACAGAGCTCTTCACTATTGCAGCTTCCGATTTAACTCTGTTTACCACTACTCTTTGTGTTTGATTGGTTAGAAAGTTGAAGATCCGTCTGCTCACTTTGCCAGTTACCCGTTTAGCACACATTTTGTGTGGTAGTGCACTATGATCGCACTTGTCAAAGGCTTTTCTAAAATCTGTGTATACTACATCTGCATTTTGTTTGTCTTCCAGTGCATTCAAGACCATATCATAGTGGCCCATTAGTTGCGAGAGGCAGGAGCGACCTGCTCTGAACCTATGGTACCATGGGTTGTGCATTTGTTGGGAATCCAAGTGGTTTCCAATCCTGCTTCTTAGAACTCTTTCAAAGATTTTTTTGATGTGGGACGTTAGAGCTATTGATCTATAGTTCTTAGCTATTGCTTTGCTGCCACCTTTATGGAGTGGGGCTATATCCGTTGTTTTTAGTGACTGGAATTTCACCTGTGTCTATACTCCTTCTCCATAGCATACTTTGTGTCCGAGAAAGGGGTTTCATGCAGTTCTTAATGAACATAAAGTTCCATTAGTCTGAGATCGCTGGAGATATGGCATGGTTGGAGAAGTAGAAGCCTCGGCTTTAACTACGAAAAACAAAATGTTACGGAATTGATGCTGGACTTCTCTCCGCAAAAAAAAAAAAACAAAAAAAAAAACAGAAAACAATGGCAGATTATTTGAATGTGATACAGGAGGTTGTAGCATCTGCTCATATTGGTGAGTAGAAATATGAAGGGCCTTTGTCTCGCGCTCAGCAGACGGAGGATCAAGCCTCCACCACGTGTGGCGCTGAATGGCCGATATGCGTTTGGCACATAATATGAATTATTTAGTAGTATGTATTACAACCACAGGAAACTTATTTTTTTTTGTTATTGAAAACCGAACACTGAAGGTAAGAAAGACACCACTAGTGTTGTTCTGCTCTTGTAACTAAGACTGTGACGGCGGCGACGGTAGTCTCACCGTATTAACTGATGATCACTCTCTCCCTCCCTCTTAAGACAGTGAGATAGGGAGAGGGAAGGATAGATGATTAGAAGATTAGATGCATATATATGAACAACATATGTTAATTAAGGCTCAAGATGCTATATCGAATATGTTGGGTTATGTGAGAAACGAGGAAATCAGAAGACGTAAAAATTAAAATAGAACACCGGACACTCAGATGATAGTTCAACATAAATTGAAAATGTAAGATACTTGAAGATTCTTTTTTCTGTAGATTACTTACTGTCGAAGAGAATACAGAAGTTACTGTTCTAACCGAGAAGAAGCTAGGATGGATAACCGTAACATTCAGAGCAAAGGAATGAGAAGCCGATGATCGATACTCTAACGTACTTACACTCTAGACTGTACTCTAACATCCCCATTTAAGGCAGGCGAAATTACAGACCTGGTGTATTTGCAGACAACATTCACTCGCTTGCACCTATTCAGTCAGACACCTAAACTATTGGAAACACCTAAAATCTCTCAAATTTTATTTCCTGGAGTGCTAGGGAGAAAAATGCATCATAATTTACACTTGGAAAATACAAGAGGGATTTGTTTCAAATCTACGTACTGATATAATTCTTTACAGGAGAAGGGGAAGGTGTACCCGTTGAAAAATACTGACAATACATAGCAGCAGTGTAATAAATACACTGAGAGATGACTTTAAGAATATAGTGGTTAGTACATACAGCCTCTTAAATCACATTCTCAGGCCAGCGCTTCCTATTGACCAATTGATCTGCTGGAGCAATGCTTCTAATATATGTATTGATGGCATGTACTGATGAATCTCCTACGATGTTGAATTTTAAAGAGGTTGGATGTACTCGCCTTCATGTGGTTGCAGGGGTTTCTTCATAGCTCCTACCACCGCCTCTTCGCTAGTCGCTAATAGGTCCACTTTCTCTCTGCTCCAAGAGCTTTATTGTAGCTCTTCTAAAAGCTGTACATGTATCCTGTCTACACTACATCACTCCTAATCCACTACTTCACTCTCTAGGTTAGTTGTTGTGTTGTGTATGTTTATATGTGTGTGTGTGTGTGTGTGTGTGTGTGTGTGTGTGTGTGTGTGTGTGTGTGTGTGTGTGTGTGTCTGTGTGTCTGTGTGTACTTATCTAGTTGTCGTTGCAGGGGTCGATTCATAGCTCCTGGCCCCGTCTCTTCACTGGCCGCTACTGGGTCACTCCCACTGCACCATGAGCTTTATCATACCTCTGCTTAAAGCTATGTATGGATCCTGCCTCCACTACATCGCTTCCCAAACTATTCCACTTCCTGACTACTCTGTGGCTGAAAAAATACTTTATAACATTCTTGTGATTCATCTGTGTCTTCAACTTCCAACTGTGTCCCTTTGTTGCTGTGTCCCATCTCTAGAACATTGTCTCTGCCCACCTTGTCAATTCCTCTCAGTATTTTATATGTCGTTATCATGTCCCCCTATCTCTCCTGTCCTCCAGTGTCGTCAGGTCGATTTACCTTAACCTCTCCTCGTAGGACATGCCTCTTAGCTCTGGGACTAGTCTTGTTACAAACCTTTTCACTTTCTCTAGTTTCTTTACGTGCTTGGCTAGATGTGGGTTCCAAACTGGTGCCGCATGCTCCAATATGGGCCTAACGAACAGTGTACAGGGTCCTGAACGATTCCTTGTTAAGATGGTGGAATGCTGTTCTTAGGTTTGCTAGGCGCCCATATGCTGCAGCAGTTATTTGGTTGATGTGCGCTTCAGGAGATGTGTCTGGTGTTATACTCACCCCAAGATCTTTTTCCCTGAGTGAGATTTGTAGTCTCTGACCTCTTAGACTGTACTCTCTCTGCGGTCTTCTTTGCCCCTTCCCCAATCTTCATGACTTTGCACTTGGTGGGGTTGAACTCCAGGAGCCGATTGTTGGACCAGGTTTGCAGCCTGTCCAGATCCCTTTGTAGTTCTGCCTGGTCCTCGTCCGTTTGAATTCTTCTCATTAACTTCACATCATCTGCAAGCAGGGACACTTAGGAGTCTATTCCTTCCGTCATGTCGTTCACAAATACCAGAAACAGCACCTGTCCTAGGACTGACCTTTGTGGAACCCCACTCGTCACAGGTGCCCACTCTGAGACCTCGCCGCGTACCATGACCTGCTGCTGTCTTCCTGACAGGTATTCCCTGATCCATTGTAGTTCCTTCCCTGTTATCCCTGCCTGATCCTCCAGTTTCAGCACTAATCTCCTGTGTGTGTGTGTGTGTGTGTGTGTGTGTGTGTGTGTGTGTGTGTGTGTTTGCTTTTGACAAACACACCTATCCCTACTCTACACCTTGAAAGAGGAAACCTGACAAATTCCTTTAGTCAGTTCTTGATTTGTCGGGCTATGGTGCCCGTTGGACAAATAGTACCAATAACCGGGCTGATCAGGATAACAGGCAGGCGCCCTGGTACCACACCGGGTGGGGAAGGGGGGAAAATGACCCCCAGAACCATCAGAAGAACAACGTAGCATCATAGACCGACTGATGAAGAACTGACTAATTCATCAACTTCCTGGAGAGGCGCTATGAAAGAGTCACGGCGTGGACAACATCAGATTTGATGAATGGTTTTGAAAAACCGACAAGTTGAAGAATTGAGACACTTATGCAACACATGGGAATCTTTATTGAAGAAACGTTTCGCCACACAGTGGCTTCATCAGTCCAATACAAAGTTGAAATCGGTAAGGAGAGGAGAAGTTTGAGGTAATCAGTCCCTCAACCTGGAATCGATGTGTTCAGTCCATCACTCTTGTAGGAAATGCAGCATAGGGCCAGAGAGGTGGCTTATATACTGCAGTCAGATGAGGTGAAGCAGGAGGAGGTGGGATCACAGTGGGACCTGCCACTAGTGTAAGTAGGTCGTCGTCCAAAGGTTGGGCAAGCGTTGAAGTCTTTGTACCAAGATCCCATGATGTTGCAGTGTCTGACAGATGTGATAAGCCACCTCTCTGGCCCTATGCTGCATTTCCTACAAGAGTGATGGACTGAACACATCGATTCCAGGTTGAGGGACTGATTACCTCAAACTTCTCCTCTTCTTACCGATTTCAACTTTGTATTGGACTGATGAAGCCACTGTGTGGCGAAACGTTTCTTCAATAAAGATTCCCATGTGTTGCATAAGTGTCTCAATTCTTCAACATCAGATTGCAGACAGTTGGCAAAAGCAGTGATGTCCTTTATTGTACATCGTTTCACCCAACATTCGGCTGTTTTTGAGTGTAATGTACTTGAAAAAGCCCAGTACTGGCTAAGACGTAGTGAAAACATTGTGGTCATAACATTGTTACCAAGAAAAATCGACCCCGAAATCTAGGCGAAAATCCGTATGTACGGTCTTCCTTCCAGATACACAGTTCAAACCATTAAGCCTTTGGGGCTGTATAGCCCTTGCGGCTTAGCGCTTCTTTTTGCTTATAATAATAATAATAAGCCTTTGGGGGTTTACCGAGTTTAAAAAAAAAATAGCCTTTAATGTGCTTTATTTTACTGAAATAATTTGATCAAAGGCCATGCAATTAGGGGATATATTTGCATTTAATCTGTTAGTTTGATTTTTTCTTCGAAATAAGACTATAAAAAAAAAATTTAAACCTTTTGACTACATTTCTCTATTGAATTCATGGATGAGGTAAAGACTTAGAAAGTTAGAAGCTGTATATAGCTGATAATCATGACTCAAAAGAGTGTTTGACTTTAATCAGAACGTTATAAATATTGACGAGCTGAATGAGTTTATTGGGCGAATATTTACTTTGTTGCCCCTTACAAGCAATTTTCCACCTTGAGCTGATCCAGCACGAGAGGAACCAACCAAGTGGGAGTAAACATTGTACCAGAAGAACGTTAAAAAAAAGGAGGAAATGAATAAGTGGGAGGAAACGATGCAGCGAGAGGAAAGGAAGTAACTGGTGAAAGGAAGCAGCGGGAGGAAGTAACTGGTGGAAAGGAGGCAGCGGGAGGAAGCAGCGGGTGGGAATGAAGCAGCGAGGGGAAAAGAAGTAACTGGTGGAAGGGAAGCAGCGGGAGGGAATGAAGCAGCGAGAGGAAAGGAAGTAATTGGCGGAAAGGAAGCAGCGGGAGGAAAGGAAGTAATTGGCGGAAAGGAAGCAGCGGGAGTAAAAGAAGTAACTAGTGGAAACGAAGCACCGGGAGGAAGGAAGTAACTGGTGGAAAGGAAACACTGGGAGGAGAGGAAGCAACGGGAGGAGAGGAAGCAGCGGGAGGAGAGGAAGCAGCGGGAGGAAAGGAAGCAGTGGGAGGAAAGGAAGCAGTGGGTGGAAAGGAAGCAGTGGGAGGAAAAAAGTAACTGGTGAAAAGGAAGCAACGGGAGGAAATGAAGAAGCGAGAGGAAAGGAAGCAACACTGCAGAACTAGGGTTACGTTTGTGATAACTTGGTTGCCAGACTGTCAGGGAGAACGGAGGGTGTATGTCAGATGTTGAGACCTGTGGCTAGAAGTTCGACTAGTCTCCTAGGCGTGATCTTCCAAGGACTCTATACTGTAAGTGAATATTCCCCATTTAGGTTCAATTTATTGTATTCCCCCCGTCTCAATAACCTTGTATCGTCCTCAGTTAACTTAATATTAGGTTCCTTTCTCTTTGACCAAGTATATTGTATAAGAAATGTATAAAAGGGTTCAATACCATGCATGCAACAATACACAAATAATCCACACATAGCATGAAACCATCCCACACCATTAACTAGTGACTACTTAATGGTGTGGAAAATTGTGCTCGCTTTCCTCATCTTTAATTTATTCTTAATAAGACTGAATATTACTTAAATGGTAAAGTAAAAGTTAAGTGGCAATGAGTAAAGTTCCGTATAATGTGTAGTAAGGTGAGGTACTCACCCTCACAGCTCATTACCCATGCCAGGGATACTAAGGGTGAAAAGGGTCTGCCTTTTTCGCCCGTGATATCACAGCGGGAGGAACCGAACTTGCGGCCCATGCCAGGGATACTAAGGGTGAAAAGGGTCTGCCTTTTTCGCCCGTTATATCACAGCGGGAGGAACCGAACTTGCGGCCCATGCCAGGGATACTAAGGGTGAAAAGGGTCTGCCTTTTTCGCCCGTGATATCACAGCGGGAGGAACCGAACTTGCGGCCCATGCCAGGGATACTAAGGGTGAAAAGGGTCTGCCTTTTTCGCCCGTGATATCACAGCGGGAGGAACCGAACTTGCGGCCCATGCCAGGGATACTAAGGGTGAAAAGGGTCTGCCTTTTTCACCCGTGATATCACAGCGGGAGGAACCGAACTTGCTGCCCATGCCAGGGATACTAAGGGTGAAAAGGGTCTGCCTTTTTCGCCCGTGATATCACAGCGGGAGGAACCGAACTTGCGGCCCATGCCAGGGATACTAAGGGTGAAAAGGGTCTGTCTTTTTCACCCGTGATATCACAGCGGGAGGAACCGAACTTGCGGCCCATGCCAGGGATACTAAGGGTGAAAAAGGTCTGCCTTTTTCACCTGTGATATCACAGCGGGAGGAACCGAACTTGCGGCCCATGCCAGGGATACTAAGGGTGAAAAAGGTCTGCCTTTTTCACCCGTGATATCACAGCGGGAGGAACCGAACTTGCGGATAAAAACGAGAAAAGCGGAAAAAGACGATTAAAACAGAAGAAAACGATGAAAAGGAGAAATAAAAGAGAAGAAAACGGAAACGCAGACTAAGGTAAGCATCATAACATGAAAAAGTAACTGACACAGAAGACAGAACCGGGCAGACCATCGCAGGTGTGAGGCACAAACACCAGCAGGAGGACCGGAAAGACCAGTGCAGGTTTTCGAAAAACATAATGTGACAGTTTATTTGAAGAGCTGCATCACCACCCAAGCTGCAGTAGTGTCAGCGTTTGCACTGCCAACACTCATAACCTGCCTGATCAGGCCGTGATCTGGAAGAGGCGGTGAGAGAGAGGAAAAAAAGTTCCAAAAAAAGAACTGACTGGCCTACCTACTGGTCAGTGCCCCTTCGGCCCGGTACGAGACTAGTCCTTCTGGTTTATGATCTGATCAGCCAGGCTGTTGGTGTAAGCATCATCAGATAATTTCTCAACATTTTCGACAAAAAGACAATTGAGAATACACGTCCCCAGGAAGAACAAAAATAACTGGTGAAATATATTGTCCGAAAAAGACAGACTGACACTATCTGGAAAATCTTCACTTCCCGGAAGTACAACTCTTAAACACGAGGAGTTATGCGTAGTAGTTTCCAGCGCTGTACCAGTGCGCTTTCCACTGGAATTTTACGAGCTGGCTGGGATTTTTGCGGGGAATGGCATCGGCTGCGAGTCAGACAGTGAATAAAGTGGACATGCAAATGGACTGCCATCGGACTGGAGCTGCAGCAGATGTCGCCAGTACGTGATATTCAAAGTCGCGATTGTAAATAATGTTGTCTTGTGTCTCTCTGGTAGCAACAGTCTAGTTGATTAGGCAATCATCGAGAAAATCTGGCCTCCGGCCGGCCTGCGAGGTTAAAAAAACACTCAAAACCAGTTACATGTATATCACAAGGCTACTTTTGTTCAACGAGGGGAACCTTTTTTGATTTGTAAATATGTGAAGGAATCTGCGGGTACCAGATGAAGAAAAGGATATGAGAGACGACTTTACGCCAAATATATCACCAGAGACCCACATAAACCTTGGCGGCTTATGGGAGGCGAGCAGATTTTAAAATAAGGAGCCTTGTTGTTGTTAAGTGGAGCCAAGAGCGATAAATCGACTACTACAAGCACAATAGAGCGAAAAATATAGCCCCTTAAAAGTTTTTCTCCAGCCTGTCTCTTCACAACGAGGAGAGTAATCGGAAACTGTTTACAGGTAACATACACGTATACAGACACTTCTAGTCTCTAGGTGGTTATCTTTACCTTTGATGACTTACGAGAGATTTTTTTTTTTTTTACTCTCAGAGCCCGGACATGGACCAGGCTCGTATGATGCTTGCCTGGTCATCCAGTCTGTTACTGTTGGTGGTTGAAAAGTGGAATGAATTGGATGAGGCAGAGTTTACCTGTAGGTAAACCCAATGTAGGCGAGGAAGCTTAGTCTGGGAGCTGACTGCAGGGGACAGTGGCTCTCTGAACTGTCTACAGGTAAACTACCAATAAAGCTACTACAACTGAAATCGACTCCAGGTTGTCGATTGCGGTATGTCTAGTGCCAGGAGACCAAAAATCATTTCTTGCCGATAAAACTAGGTAAGGTGACGTGGCTAGGGGCTGAGTATCGACCTTCCGCAAATACAATTCGGTGAGTAGGAAGGTGTTTCCGTGTTATTCACCTGTATACTACATTTTCCATCATTACTCAGCAAATGCTTGTCCACCAGCGATAGTTGTGGAAGCTCAGGAGGGCGATTAACAAGTAATTACTCGCTTCAATTTGCTGATTACATTGCCCGAGACGAATTTACACCGGTTCTCTCTCTGTTTGTGAACATTATCGGCAGTTTTTAGATGACTGATTTTTGACGACACATTCACTGTCGAAAACTACTTATTGGAAAGATCGGATTATAACTACCATAGATCAGAGAAATTTAATTTAATCGTATGCTTTTACACGCTGCAGTTTATTGTTTATTGGAAACTGTGTGTACACCTATTTGTGGTTGCCCCACTTCTTCACTGACTGCTTCTAGGTCCTCTCTCTCCCATCTTTAAAATGAGAAATATGAATTTGGATTTGTGAGTTGGATACAAGTATTTTTTTTTTTTGTTTAAGCCAAGACGATATTGGGAAAAAACGAATATCTTGTTTTAAAAGTGCTTATTCCTAGCTTTTTGTGTTTAGCCTGGATACTGCTAATAAACCATTTAATTAAACTACTGGGAACACCTCAGAGTGCTTATATACTAGTTCAAAGAAGAAGTAACTGATAATGTATACATGGAAAATACTTGAGGGCCTACTCCTAAATCTACACACTGCAATAATCTAATGAAGTGAGAGAGGAGGAGCGGCGCCGTTGGCACAATAAAAGAACATTGTGTCAACATTCTTGGTCCATGACGATTCAGCCTGCTGCCAGCAGATATTAGAAACCTTGCCGGAACAAGTGGTGAAGCTATCAAGAGGAAACTACGAAGTGCCAGATCAACCAGGCTGTAGTGACAGCAGACTGCTTGAACACGCACACTGCGAGGGTAGAAAGCTTCTCTTAAGCCCTAGTCACAGGTCTACGCTGAAATGAAAGACACGTGTAGAAGAAACTTTTACTGAAGAAGAGTTTCATTAAATCAGCTTTAAAAGCTCTTCCATTTGTCTTCGTTTTCATTCCTGTCGGAAGTTTGACCTTGAATCCACAGGTCAAACTTTCATCACTGACATCGAGGAGAAGCCACAACACACGACCGCTCCCGTATACATGTTCTGTACTATACTTCTTCGTGAGTTTATTTGGATATAAGGTATGTCTCCGGCGTCACAGTTTGTGACACTGAACACATACCTTATGTTAGCAAAAGAAAATAAAAATTTAATAAATTTAAAGCAATGAGACAGGGATAATTTGCCTGCTACGAGACGGTACAACGACATAACATTTTTACTAAATTGAGACGTACAAAAAAAAGTTGTCTTGGAGTTGTCTCGCACCAAAATAATAGATTTGAACGGTTAACCTTCTCGCAGTGCTCCATTAAAGAAAGGACGAGGATGGTGATTTGATGCTGGTGAAGAGCTCTTGAGTCAGAGAATCGGAGCTAACTTCCACTTTGATGGGATCAGATTACGTCCCATTCCCCGGGTGCTTCATGATCTCTTCATGGTGCAGTGATTCTCTCTAAAGATAAATACGATATTATAGAGCTCATGACCCATTTTAATTCACTTTTGTTATGATTAACAAATAAAAATAGCAATTAATAATAATTATAATTTGGAAACATAGTTCAAAACATAATCTCAGGAAACTGTGATGAACAATCGGACAAGTGCATGCAGTATAGACTCGACATTCTCTCTTAATGGAGGGCCAGTAACCTAGGCACTAAATATTTTATTGCTTGATCGTGAACAAGGTACCAGGAAATAATTGCCTGCCATAAAACTCGCCATTTTCATGCTCCCATAACTAAAGACGAAATTCACCGACCTTCATTATTACCGAATAGTTAAAGGAGGTAAGATCTTTGTTAGCTAAAACACAAGTTGCCCTAATTATATATATATATATATATATATATATATATATATATATATATATATATATATATATATATATATATATATATATATATATATATATATATATATCAGCCTGGGAGTGGCTACTCTCCTTTCATAAGCTTAATATGAAACACTGTATAAAAAAAGGTAAATCTCACAAAGTTTTTCACACCTTCTTATACTTTCATTAATAATTCCTGTAATATTTTGTTTCCAATTTAAGGGTTCCTGGTCAGAGACCAGTTTTTGATGAGGATTTAGACTGGCCCTAGAAAATGGAAAATTCATCACATGTATGATCTTACTAGCGGTCGTTTGTTCAGTTTTTCTTCAGTTGTTAAAATATTTAGGAGAATCGAGACGAGACACTCTTAGTTATACGCTAAACTCGTAAGGATCATATAGATCCTTGGAAATGTGAGGCTGTCAGGTTGGATCCGACGAAGAAGGTGCTTGTAATTCCCTGGATCAAGGGCCTTTCACCAGCATCAAGGTACACAAATAACCCGCACATAAAAGACAGAAGCTTACGACGACGTTTCGGTCCGACTTGGACCATTGACAAAGTCACACCGTGACTTTGTCAATGGTCCAAGTCGGACCGAAACGTCGTCGTAAGCTTCTGTCTTTTATGTGCGGGTTATTTGTGTATCGTTCCAGTCACGGTATTGTGCCTTTTTGTTATTTAGCATCAAGGTACCTGCTTCGAGGGGCTATGTCTCTGTTGGTCTTGAAATTAGCAGTCTTTTGTCAACCTAAGTTGGACCTTTTTTTATGATGTCCCAGTGCCGATTCAGTCAGTTACATGCACCGTGTCGTGCCTGAACCTGTGCCTGAACTGCGTCGTTCCTGAACCATGTGCCTGAACCGTGTCGTTCCTGAAACCCGTCGTTCCTGAACTACGTCGTGCCTGAACTGCGTCGTTTTCCTGAACTACGTCTTTCCTGAACTACGTCTTTCCTGAACTACGTCGTTCCTGAACTACGTCTTTCCTGAACTACGTCTTTCCTGAACTACGTCGTGCCTGAAACATGTACCTGAATCACATGTATTTTCGTAATTTATAAAACACTTTTGCATATTTTTTTCTGGTTTGCCAGGATGTGCATATTCTAGTTGCATATTCAATTTTCTATTCCATATCTATATTCCCGTTCCACATCCATATTCCCGTTGTATATATGTTTTTGTATACTATATACACGTCCCCGTTGTATATACATATAGAACGGGAATATGTGATGCCGACGGCCTTTTAAGTACTTTAACACGGACATGTAAACAAAGAAACCACAATTAAAAATGCTAAATGAAATCAATAAAATTTTGACTATATTTATTAAATGATTCAACGTTCTGAAGCAGTGTAATGAAACAATATGATTGCATATCCCTGTTGCGTGTGCATATTCTCGTATTGTGTGCATATTCCCGTTTCATGCGCAGCCTAGCGCATCACGGTATTGAGTCTGGTCTCCAGATATAACCCGGCGATGGGCGTTTAGTGTAAATTAGCAAATCTCATCAGCAGAGAGTTCGGGGGGGAAGAGGATGGGATAGAGGCATGGAGGGAGTGAGGGACGTAGGGAGGGAAGACAGGCGTGGAAGGTGGGAAAGGTGGAAGGAGGGAAGGAGGAAGAGAAGGAAGAGGGACCCTTAAAGAGGTATAAACAAAAACACAGTGGCAGTTCTAAGCAGTAGCGGCAGTAACACACTGTGGAAGGATATACACCTGCGACGGGAGCATTTACCTTGCCATGATGACTGGGAGGGCGAGGTGAAATGGTTCCTTAATTGAAAGGGATTATCTACCAGGGCCAGGTTTGACCGCACCGTGAACCGCTGCAGAGAGTGAGAGAGAAAGGGAGAAAACAAGAAAATGGGTTTCAGGGAGTCTGGAGAGAATTGAGTAGGATGCGAAGTCTGTGGCTCAGAGGAGTTCTGAGAATTCCTACCGTTTCTTGCTCTCTCTCTCTCTCTCTCTCTCTCTCTCTCTCTGCCCTTCTTCACTCGTATATAATCATATGTTTTTCATTGCTCTTTTCCTTGTAGTTACTTCTTTCCATTTTTCATTTTGCTTTAATGCCCTTTACTCATTTTCCCCCTTGCCTGACTTCTATTATGCAAATAGAAAAAAACTATTAACATTTTCTTTTACCCATGAGAAAGATCAGCGAGAGACTATAGGTGGTATTTTATAAGTCAGAAGAAAAATGAACATTTCTCCTGACGCTTATCTCATCA
>NC_091307.1:3495806-3518306 GCF_038502225.1 Cherax quadricarinatus
TTTTGTAACTCTCCCTTAGTCACAGAAGCGTGCATACAATAATCAGTCTTAGGGCCACGGACTCCCTGAAGATCGGCCACCGTCGCCCCATTTTCCAGGATTTGTTTTATTGGCAAGTTGTTGGTCAGAGTCTTCCCGGTGATCTTGTGGCTTGTGTCCCCCGGGAATGGACGCGGCGGGAGGGAGGGACACACCAAGTCAAAGACAAGGGGATTGACAGACAGAAAAAAGGCTCTTTCCCTTAGGTTGGAGAAGGGACGTATTCACAGACGAAGGAAAGAGCGAAAAGGGAGGGAAGTACAGAAAGACGATATAATAGGGAAAAGATCACTAAACAAATTAGATGGACAGCTAATGAGAGAAAAGAGACGTAAGGAATGACTTAAGAAAATGAAGGGGCGATGGGCTGGGGGAAGCCGAATTTGCCTGGACAAATTCGGCTTCCAGAATAGACGGTGAACAGCACAAATATTTCTCTCACAGTTGCAAGGAAAATGATATGCTGAGTAATTAAAACTTTCAAAACAAGATATGCTAAACCAGTGATTATTCTCTGTCACTTGTGCTGGAATATTACTAAAAAATAATAGCCCGTTTTAACATAGGCGAAATGGCAGATCTGGAAAATGTACTGAGAACCTTCATTGCCTAGATATACTCAGTTAAGCACCATCATAATTGGGAACATATAATCCCTGGACCCTAGGCAACAGATAATTGTAATTTACACATAGAGATCCTGGAGGGATTACTGTCAAACTGGTACACCGAAATTACTCCCTACGAAAGTAAAAGGCTTGGAAGGTGGTGCAAAAATGGCTCCAATGGAAAAGCAGGGGTGCAGAAAGTTCACGAAGTGTAAAAGGACTAAGACTTTAGATACCCTTCCTTCATACACAAGTTGAATTATCAACTGAACCCTATCTTTCTTCAGGAGGTAACTTGATAAGTTCCCCAAGTCAGTTTCTGACCAGCTGGTCATTGGTGCCTACACTGAATTGCGTACGACTGAATGATCAGGTCATCTGTTCGGAGGATTGGTTTGGGACCGGGCTCGGCAGTAGTGAAACCTGGAACTGTTAACAAGTAAAGAGGTCTTGGGACCTTTCACTTGTCAATTTTTTTTTTTATAATCATCGACTTGACTGCCATAATCTTAGTGAACTTTAAGGATTCTTTTGACAATTTTTTTTTAACTGGTGCTGCTTATTTTCATCTTAGTGTGATAGAACTTATGTGTTTAATTCATGCAAGTAGTTCATCATTTTTCTCTGTGATATTCTTTGGTGTAGGTTGTTTATTTTTTGTTGCCAAGAGCGCTGAGTGACCTGTCAAATCAAAGCTCCTCATATAATAATAATAATAATAATAATAATAATAATAATAATAATATTTATTTCTACAAGTACATGTACAAGGTATACAGGACTAGCTTACATCAGTGGTATACTACTATATATGTAAAAAAAAATTGTTATGCAGAGCACTGGGCAAATTTGTCCCAGGATTCGACCCACACCAATCGGTTAACACCCAAGTACCTATTTTACTGCTAGGTGAACAGGGACAACAGATGTCTTAAGGATACACGTCCAAATGTTTTCGCCCGTACCGGGGATCGAGCCACGGACCTCCATGTGTGAGCTGAGTGCGCTAGCAATCGAAATTCTACCTCTGTACAGCACCAGTAATGCGTATTTCGTGAAAGAAATACCCTCTCCATTGATCTTGATTTCTCAGTTTTATCATCATTTTTTAAGAGGTATCTAATGAGGGTATAGAGACGTAATGCCTGCAGTTAAGCGTATGAAGACACCTTGTATACACCCATTGAGACAGCGTTCGAACTCAGGATAGAGATTTATCAAGGCAAGCCATAATTTGATAAAACTAGACGTTGATAAAAACGTTGTCCCTACAAAAGATAGTTCCGTATATTGTATCTCCATGGCCATTTGAGATATCTAAACACGAACAGTGAATTCACCAGTTAGAATATGTCCAAAGAGGTCGTGGAAAAAAATAACAAAAAAAAGATGCAGTGCGTGTATGAAACGAAGACTTTGAAATTCTGTATATACCCCAAGAAATAGGTTAGTGCAGAGCTGTTTGAAGACAGCCATAAGAAACCCAACTATTAAAATCACAAGATAACAGTATTAATCCATAGGGAAGAAGAAAAAGGCGGAACAAAAAGTAATCTCACTAATATAATTCAGTAGGCGAGAGGGTGGCCCAAGTAGGATGCAAGAGCCACTTAATTTGGTCCCTGTGAGGAGAAATCGACGTCCTCCTTGGACCAATTGTCGAGGAGCTGGAAATGCAATTATTGTTCCCGGAGATTTTATCCCATTCTTTCTTTTTTTCCACCATTTTCTATCAACCCTCATACACTAGGACCACTGAGTCCGAGTGGTAAGCCAATCGGACCCAGCTGAATAGCCGTTGGCTCGCACCTCAGTGACAACGGTTATGTCACATTTGCGCTTCCTTATACACCACCCTGTTACAGTACCCCTGCTGTAGGAATGCCACCAGTGAACATGTCATCTTGCTACAGAAAGACGTGCTAATTATTTTTTAAAGTAACAATGTCAGAAGTTTTTATGTTCAAGGATCACTGCAAGGAAATTGGTAGGATGGATAATGAGAGCTCTAAAAAAAAAAAAAAGATGCCATGTTATTGTTGATACTCTTGATGGCACTTAGTCTCTAGACTGGAATATTATTGTACTCATAACAGCCTGTTTAAAAGGACAGGCAAAACCGTAAATCTGTAGAAACTACAGGGAACCTGAGGTTGCTTGGCGCTGGTGAGCCCTTGATGTAGGGAATTTGATCTGTGCTCCAGTTTCCTGAATTAAGCCTGAATACCTTCCATCCCCCCCCCCCAACAGGCGCTGTATAATCCTACGGGTTTAGCGCTTCCCCATGATTATAATATGTACCCTGAAATGCACACGAGAAAAATAAAATTATATTTTACAACCTCAAAATTCTTGAAGGAATGGGTCCAAATTTGCACACGAGACCAAGCGGCTTAGCAGACAGTGTAAAGTACACTGATAAAAAGCAGTGGTAGGTACTAGTAGAAGATTGAGAC
This sequence comes from Cherax quadricarinatus, assembly GCF_038502225.1. Taxonomy (NCBI): domain Eukaryota; kingdom Metazoa; phylum Arthropoda; class Malacostraca; order Decapoda; family Parastacidae; genus Cherax; species Cherax quadricarinatus. The sequence continues at coordinate 3,498,910 of NC_091307.1, forward strand.
ACTTATGCAACATATGGGAATCTTTATTCAGGAAACGTTTCGCTACACAGTGGCTTCATCAGTCCAATGCAAAGCAGAAAGGTGTAAGTAGAGGAGGAGTTTGAGGTAATCAGTCCCTCAGCCTAGAGTCAATGTGTTCAGTCCATCAATCTTGTAGAATGTACAGCATAGGGCCGTAGACGTGGCTTGTATACTGTAGAGAAGTGAGGCGAAGCAGGAGGAGGTGGGGTCATAGTGGAACAATCCACTAGTCGAAGTACGTCTACGGCCCTATGCTGTACATTCTACAAGATTGATGGACTGAACACATCGACTCCAGGCTGAGGGACTGATTACCTCAAACTCCTCTACTTACACCTTTTTGCTTCGTATTGGACTGATGAAGCCACTGTGTGGCGAAACGTTTCCTGAATAAAGATTCCCATATGTTGCATAAGTGTCTCAATCTTCAACTTGTCGGTTTTTCAAACCATTAATCACACATAGGTACTAGCAGTTGTAGTAGTGGCAGTAGTAGGATTAGGTTCATTGTAGCTCTGTTCTCTTAAATACTCATACACGTTTCTCAATACGTAATTGGCATGATTTTCTTTTCCAGATAACATTTGAGCCGAAGGCAAGGAAGTATGAAGAGAAAACCTTTTTTGGTTTTCAAACTTGACTCATACGCCCACATATGATGTAGGGATAGTAGCACTGAGAAATGTTTAATATTTCTGACATTTAACTGGTACACACCTCAAGGCCATTAGTTTTTTTTTTCAGAATAAACTCCTTCTCTAGCTCCCAGTACCCCTTCACTCACTTCCCGTATTTCCATTCATAGCCTTCACTTCTCTTTATTACTCTCATTTCCTTATTTCTCTTCTCTCCCTATTTTCCACCCCTTTCATTGCCTTCCATTCCCAGTCCTCTCTCCTCTCCATTAACCAACGAAGATCACCCCCTTCGATTCCCAGTACTCTTCTCTCCCCATTTCTCACCCACACACACGTACTCCTTTCTTCTCATTTCCCACCCGCTCTCTCCACTCTCTCACCCCCTCCCATCTCCCCTTCCCTCGTCCAGAAATGTGACGTCCACGCACAAAAATGACAGAGAAGAGGGAGATGTGTTTTTGTAGCAATTCTGGATGTTCGCCTGTTTTTCTCACCTGGGGCTAATGGACGCTGGGTCGCGTATTTTCCCATTCCATCTCGATAATCGTGTTTCACCATGGTAAGCCAAGCCCTTCGTGCAGGGGACTTCGTATGGTACTTTTTTTTTCCCCCACGTGGAAGGCAGAAATGGAAGAGAATTATTCCACTGTTTTTTATTCAGGTGTAGAGGAGGAATGGAAGAGAAATATTCATTTATAGTATTGAAGTTTTGGTTACTGTTTTGTCGTGTGATTCTGGGCCTCGTATGATTTTGTATTGTGACTGAAAATGTAAGTTGCTTAAATTGTTTGTTTGGTGAATATGTCAGAAACAAAGAGGAAGATAAAGAGTTGTAAAAGCAATAAGTGGAAATATAGACGCTGGCAAAAGAGGATCCTTTTAATACAACGATAATTAATAATAAATAAGCCAAAACAGTGTCTTAATTTTCAGAGACGATCCAATCAGGCATATATATATATATATATATATATATATATATATATATATATATATATATATATATATATATATATATAATGAGAGAGGGAGGGAGGGAGGAATAAAAGAAGGGAATGAGAGTATGAATAAGCTAAACACGTCTAAGCAGAAAACAGTAGGAAGAGTTAGGGTGACACATGAAGTTAACGCTGTGTTCATGAAGAATCCATTAGGGTTATTCTCTCTCTTAACCCTCCTTTCAAAACAATGGAAGCTTTTATCTTCTTACACTGTAAGTGGAGAATGCATTGGCTGCCCTGATTTATGTAATGTTTCAAATTTTTAACTTATGGCCTTAATCTGATGAAGTTGGAAATAGTGAGCGTGTACTCACCTAGTTGAGGTTGCGGGGGTCGAGTCCGAGCTCCTGGCCCCGCCTCTTCACTGATCGCTACTAGGTCACTCTCCCTGAGCCGTGAGCTTTATCATACCTCTGCTTAAAGCTATGTATGGATCCTGCCTCCACTACATCGCTTTCCAAACTATTCCACTTACTGACTACTCTGTGGCTGAAGAAATATTTCCTAACATCCCTGTGATTCATCTGTGTCTTCAGCTTCCAACTGTGTCCCCTTGTTACTGTGTGTGTGTGTGTGTGTGTGTGTATTATATATATATATATATATATATATATATATATATATATATATATATATATATATATATATATATATATATACACCTTGAGCTTTCCCTGAGGTACGTTTATTGTCTTCTCTGAGGACGAGGGTCCCCAAGTCCAGTTATGGAGGTAAAGGAGATTTTGTGGGTGAGGGGCTTGGTAGATTGGTAAAGCACTGCGTACCTTGTTCCAAGGTTCGTAGGTTCGAGTCTCCTTCAGCCAGAGATCAGTGTTTGTGTATATTTCGCCTGCTCTTGCGAATTCCTTGCATTGTTAAAATCTCTAGTAAGGCTGATGCATGCAGGGGATGAGATGAAAAGCTGTAAGCATTCTCCCTGAAAGTTGGCTGCCTTGGATCAAAGTCTAGCGCAAGATGGACTCCAAGGAATTGGTCCAGTGTGGGTAGATTGGTAAAGCACTGCGTACCTTGTTCCAAGGTTCGTAGGTTCGAGTCTCCTTCAGCCAGAGATCAGTGTTTATATATATATATATATATATATATATATATATATATATATGTCGTGCCGAATAGGCAGAATTTGCGATCTTGGCTTAAATAGCAACGCTCATCTTGCCATATAGGACAAGCGAAAATTTGTGTATGCAATAATTTCGCTAAAATCATTCTGAACCTAGCGAGAAAAATATATTTCACTGTGTTTGTTTAGTATTAAATTACTGTAAAAAAATATAAAATATGTATAGTTGGGTTAGGCTAAAATAAATTGTTCTTGTTATAATAAGGTTAGGTAAGTTTTCTAAGATTCTTTTGGTGCAAAATTAACATTAATGAAAAAAATATATCTCTAAACGTATAAGAGAACATTTTAGAAAGGACTTAATTTTAAATGAGTTCTTGCTAATTGACCAGTTTTACATATTCGGCACGACATATATTTATAATTATATATATATATATATATATATATATATATATATATATATATATATATATATATATATATATATATATATATATATATATAATTATTATTTATTTTTAACAAGTCGGCCGTCTCCCACCGAGGGGAGACGGCCTTAATCGGTTCTTCTTGCTGATTAAGGCAATTGAAAGTTTGTGTATGCAATAATTTCGCAAAAATCATTCTGAACCTGTTTGTTTATTATTAAATTATTGTAAACTTGTCTGAAACATATTTAGTTGGGTTAGGTTAAATTAAATTGCGATTGTTATAATAAGGTTAGGTAAGTATTTTTAAGGTACTTTTGGTACAAAATTATTAATTTTTACATTAACATAAATGAAAATATATATATCTTTAAAGTATAAGAGGAAATTTTAGAAAGAACTTAATTTTAAAAGAGTTCTTGCTAATTGACCAGTTTTACCTATTATATATATTGTCGCGCCGAATAGGTAAAACTGCCGGCTAAATTCTGGAAGCAAGGAGCTAGTAACCCCTTTTCATGTATAAATTACAAAATTTTAGAAGAAGAAATTTCGTTTTTCTATTTAGGTCACCCGGTTCAGTGGGATACGGCCGGTGTGTTGAAAAAAAAAAGTGAAGAGGCTAACCTGTCCTGTGTTTCTACCCTTGCAGTGTAACCTGATCAAACAGACTGTTTGTGCTTGTGGCCTGTAGACCCACATAGCTATCACAAACTGGATGATAAGGTTTAATTACTGGTGACATTCATGATTGAGTTTATGGGTATCTGTGCCTTGAGAGTGACCATTAAATTTCGTGTATCACCTTCCGATATTTAGTGTCCCATTAATTTATGCAGAGGTTTCTAGTAGTTGCATGCTTTAAATTCTTATTTTGATATTAGCCTTGATTTAAAGCTTTATATGTAACACTTTAAGACCATTATATAGCTCCCTTTAATGAACACTTAAACCTTAATGAAATATTAAATTCTCAGAAAAAAATGACACGAGCTTTCGTAAATTCTCTTCAATCAAATTCTAATATTTCCTCACACTAAAATGCTTATCTTTATCTGTGTATTGTTCTGGCCAAGGTACTGTGACCTTTTATTCCTGTGATATACATGTAGCAAAGATATGAACACTTGCCCCAGTTTCGTATTATCCTTAGTAGACGATACTCTAGTATAAAAGTCGCCTTGGCAGAAGACAAAAATGTGCAGCAGGCAAGCAGATATCAACAAAGTGTTCCAGTAGGTATTTAAAAATATAGTAATGTTCAATTGTGACAAATTCCAACTGCTCAAATATTGATAGAATGAAGAATTCCAAGAGTTCCGGATAAAAAAACCTGGGAGAACCGTCTCATAGAGGGGAGGGATGTGTAGAAGATTTTGATCATAATATAGAATGATTTATCATTTAGAGGTCACAGTAAGGCAAATTCTGCAAAGACCCCCCCAAAAAAAAAAAGTGATAACGTGGATAATGAGAACTTTCAACAAGAGAAGTAACGCTAATGCTGACGCTATTCAATTCACTTGTAATCTCCCCTTTAGATGAATATTTTGTGTTTGACGCCTTTGCCACTTAGCAGTCTAGGTCGTTTCACTTTCTGATGACTCGAAAGCTAAAGAAATATTTCCTAGTGATCCTGCGACTCATCTGTGTTTTTAAACTTCCTTGTGTGTGTGTGTGTGTGTGTGTGTGTGTGTGTGTGTGTGTGTGTGTGTGTGTGTGTGTGTGTGTGTGTGTGTGCGTGTGTGTGTGTGTGTGTGTACTCACCTAGTTGTACTCACCTAGTTGAGGTTGCGGGGGTCGAGTCCGAGCTCCTGGCCCCGCCTCTTCACTGATCGCTACTAGGTCACTCTCCCTGAGCCGTGAGCTTTATCATACCTCTGCTTAAAGCTATGTATGGATCCTGCCTCCACTACATCGCTTCCCAAACTATTCCACTTACTATGTGGCTGAAGAAATACTTCCTAACATCCCTGTGATTCATCTGTGTCTTCAGCTTCCAACTGTGTCCCCTTGTTACTGTGTCCAATCTCTGGAACATCCTGTCTTTGTCCACCTTGTCAATTCCTCTCAGTATTTTGTATGTCGTTATCATGTCCCCCCTATCTCTCCTGTCCTCCAGTGTCGTCAGGTTGATTTCCCTTAACCTCTCCTCGTAGGACATACCTCTTAGCTCTGGGACTAGTCTTGTTGCAAACCTTTGCACTTTCTCTAGTTTCTTCACGTGCTTGGCTAGGTGTGGGTTCCAAACTGGTGCCGCATACTCCAATATGGGCCTAACATACACGGTGTACAGGGTCCTGAATGATTCCTTATTAAGATGTCGGAATGCTGTTCTGAGGTTTGCTAGGCGCCCATATGCTGCAGCAGTTATTTGGTTGATGTGCGCTTCAGGAGATGTGCCTGGTGTTATACTCACCCCAAGATCTTTTTCCTTGAGTGAGGTTTGTAGTCTCTGACCCCCTAGACTGTACTCCGTCTGCGGCCTTCTTTGCCCTTCCCCAATCTTCATGACTTTGCACTTGGTGGGATTGAACTCCAGGAGCCAATTGCTGGACCAGGTCTGCAGCCTGTCCAGATCCCTTTGTAGTTCTGCCTGGTCTTCGATCGAGTGAATTCTTCTCATCAACTTCACGTCATCTGCAAACAGGGACACCTCAGAGTCTATTCCTTCCGTCATGTCGTTCACAAATACCAGAAACAGCACTGGTCCTAGGACTGACCCCTGCGGGACCCCGCTGGTCACAGGTGCCCACTCTGACACCTCGCCACGTACCATGACTCGCTGCTGTCTTCCTGACAAGTATTCCCTGATCCATTGTAGTGCCTTCCCTGTTATCCCTGCTTGGTCCTCCAGTTTTTGCACCAATCTCTTGTGTGGAACTGTGTCAAACGAATGTGTGTGCGTGTGTGTGTGTGTGTGTGTGTGTGTGATTTCTGTCATACATTAAAAAAAGTCGATAGACACGGCTTTTTTTTTTAAATGTGTGTGTGTGCTATTGAGTGAGATATATATACAGCCCATATGAAAGCAACATTAACCACAACCTAATCGTGTCCCTGGGTCACAATTTCAACTTGTCGGGTTTATTCCGAATATTCATTATAGCATTTGTTTAATAAACACTGCAGGAGTCCCCAGTCAAGTGCACCTCCAAGTTTACCTTTAATTTGCCTGGAATGGAGCTGGAGTTGACTCGGTTACCTCTAAGTTCATTTCTAGTGTATTTACAGATGTGGGGAGGAGCGTCGGGGTGGAGGAGGGAGTTAGGGTGGTTCTTCATTCCCCACACCCCCTCTCTACTTGCTCTCACTCCCTTGGGTGGGAAAAGGCGGGGGGGTATTATTGTGGTGCCCCCACCTAAGCTGACTCTCACAACACTTACTCTGAGAGGAAACAAAGGAGAGACGAGAAATTAAGGTCCTGTTATATTCTTATACCCAGGTAATAATAGTTATAGTAGTAATAGTAGTAGCAGTAGTAGAGGTGGTAGTGATAGTGGTATAATTAGTAGTTACAGAAGTAGTGAGTAGTGATAGCAGTAGTAGTAGTAGCTGCAATGGTAGTTGTAGTATTAGTAGTAGTGATAAAGGTAGCGAGTAGTATTGATAGTATTTCCACTCGTCGGATTTCATTAACTTTTAATCCCGCCTTTCAAGCTGGTTGTACCGTACCTAGTCTTCAAACTGTGTACTGTATGAAGGTTTCCTCCACTTACCCGCTAGGGTTCACTAACAGTCTGAGTGATCAGGTACTGGGAGAAAGTATCGAGCTTTGACCATACCTTACCCGGAATGACCCACACGGGTGAAAAACATTCCACTAAACCATACCACGGTTTAGTGGTCATATTCCACTACTTACTGTAGTTTACCTTCACTTCCTCGTTCACATCATTCCACTTCTTCGTTCTTATTCCACTTCCCCGTTCCCTTCATTTCACTTCTTCGCTCACCTCATTTCACTTCTTCGCTCACCTCATTTCACTTCTTCGTTCGCCTCCTTCCACATCCTCGTTCCCTTCATTTTCTCGTTTGCTTTATTCCACTTCCTCGTTCACCTCATTCCACATCCCCATTCACTTCATTCCATTTCCTCGTTCCACTTCTCATCCTGGAACTTAAGAAATTTCTCTTTAGTACCTTGTGGCTCGTCTATATATTTTTTAAACTTTCATTTGTGCCTCTTGTCCCTGGATCCCCCACAGATGCCACTTCTCCCTGAATCTCACATTAGTGCCACTTGTCCCTAGATCTCTGTGTCACTTGTCCCTGGATTTCTCATTAATGTCACTACTCCCTGGATCCCTCAGTGCCACATGTCCCTGAATCTCTCATTAGTGCCACTTGTCCCTGGATCTCTCTCACTGGTGCCATGTGCTCCTGGATCTCTTAGTTCGAGCAATCTGTTCCTCGCTTCCCTGTTAACCTGGAGATTTACCTGTGGATACAACTTAGAATTTCTTTCAAACATAACAATGTATCAAGTTTAATGCAATCTGATTTTTTTTATTCCTACTATTTTTGAAGTTTTTAGATTTGCCTTTCATGGGAAACTCTAGGAAAAGTTTTTTTGAAAGTCAACTAAGTGTAATGTGCCCATGAGTTTCTCTTCTGTATAATGGTTGTGACTTGATTATAGTTGCCTAATTGATTGATTATACAGATTTTTGCTGAACTGAAACCCAAAGCATGCATTGTAATTTGTTATCCATATGTGTGGGACAGGTTTCTATGTTGGATTTTTTTGTTCATAGTTTTGTCAAAGCTTTAAATGAGGCCTATAATTGAATAGATCTTTGCAATTACCTCTTGTAATTACGTTTGAATCTTACGTAAATGTGATTTCGGGGGTCACCACCCCAGTGACCTGGCTCCAGAACAAACCTTCGTGTTGATGACCTGTTCAACCCGTATGTAATTTGCATTTAGAAAATCCTAGGGGTATTAGATCCAAATTAGCACACAGAGATCATTCCCACTAAGTAAGATGGTGTAAAATACCCAAGTGAAAAGCAGGTGCAATGAGCGTACTAAGAGAACATAACTGTAAATAGAAAAAGGCTTTTATACACCCTAAGGGTGTCTTCACGAGTAAACTTAAATTCAAATCATTTCCTCATCAGCCAGGGCGGTAGCACCAATGGCCTGGTTGATCAGCCCTTCATTCATTAGGCCTAGAACCTGACGGCGGGGAGCATTCATCCCCGAAATCTTCGGCTAATCTTCAGGTGAAAGACACTTGAGCAACATTTGGATCTCATTTATCAACTTGGTGCAAGAAAGGTATAAAATACAGACGATATGAAAGTTAAGACACATGTGCAACATCTGGATATCTTTATTGTAGACGTTTCGCCATCCAGTGGCTTTATCAATACAGATTCTAGGACATAATAGGAAGACAGTAGAACTAGAATCTGTATTGATAAAGCCACTGGATGGCGAAACGTCTACAATAAAGATATCCAGATGTTGCACATGTGTTTTAACTTTCATTTGTCAACTTGTCGGTTTTCTAAACCATTTATTCGATAAACCTTTAAGTAGTGTTACTCTATATTTTCACAAGCAAAGTTAACCAGTTAGTATCTCCATCACGTCTCTCCACACTGAATTCCCATAACGTGGAGCAGTGGTTAAGCTGTTTTGCCTAAGTGTTCGGCCTATTTAAAAAAGGTTCAACTTTTCTCATACGGTGCTTAGTTGAACAAGAATCCAGCATATCTCTTGACATAAAGGAATATTTCCCATGTTGTCAAGATTTGCTGACACTTATGGCCAATGACAGGGAGAATAATGAATATTGAGAATAATGAATATTGAGAAAAATGAATATTGAGGGTTGATTGTGGAAAATTGACACTGAATAGCTTCATTTGATTTGTGATTATGATTTTTTTAATATGAAACACTGTTAGCGTTTGTCTCCACTAAGTGACATGGAAACACATATTTTGTTCCCACATTGTACTAAGGAAACCGATAAATTCACTCACCATGGGTTCAAACCCCACCCGTTCCGTTGTTTACTAGTGTTATTACGATTTCGTGAAGTCAGAAACATGGGTACTTTTCTTCCCACAGTGTGACAGGAAACATGACTAGCTTTAGGGAACATAGCTAGCGTTAGTTCTACGGTGCGAGAGTTTTATAGGGAACATATCTAGCGTTCGTTCAACAATGCGACAGTGTTACAGGGAACTTAGCTAGCTTTAGTTCCCACAGACTAGCACAGTGTGTAACCATCATGACCAACAAGATAGCAGCACACTGTACCAAATTTCGTTTAATAATTTTAAAAAGCTTTAATCCTCCCATTTATCGTCTTTCCGCTGTACTTCCCTCTGCTCAGGATCCTTCACCACCCTGCCAGACGAGACCTGCTAACACTCGCCTCCATCTCTCTCTTTTCCTTCCATCAACCTTTCTCTCCAACAAACTCCCCCTTTCCTTTCTTCTCTTCCTTAATTTACCTCACACTCCCTCTTTCCTTTCTTCTTTTATTACATCTTAGTTTTTATTCTTATTACCCCACCATCCCTACGCTTCTTATCGTGTTTATCCGTTCCTCTCTTGTAACGCGTCTATCGGTAATAACATGTGTGTGTGTGTGTGTGTGTACTCACCTATTTGTACTCGCCTATTTGTGGTTGCAGGGGTCGATTCATAGCTCCTGGCCCCGACTCTTCACTGATTGCTACTAGGTCCTCTCTCTCCATGCTCCATGAGCTTTATCATACCTCGCCTTAAAACTGTGTATGGTTCCCGCCTCCACTACTACACTTTCTAGGCTATTCCACGGCTTGACTACTCTATGACTGAAGAAATACTTCCTAACATCCCTTTGATTCATCTGAGTCTTCAACTTCCAATTGTGACCTCTTGTGTCTGTGTCCCATCTCTGGAACATCCCGTCTTTGTCCACCTCGTCTATTCCGTGTAAGCGTATCGTTGGCCATTTTCATAAAATTTCATTCTAATTAGTAAAGGTCTGAAGAATATTTTAAATTCTGGTTTTTATTACACTGGAAGAGAGGACAACACTGTTCTGTGTTTGGGACGGTCCTACTTTCACCCCAGCTACTCACATGTGTCTGTATTCAGTGAGAAGCGCTAAGGTCGTAGGGGGTCATACAGTACCAGGAGGGGGATAGATAATACTTAGGAAGGAGAGGATAACTCCATTTCTTTGGATCAAGATCTCTCTATCAATAAAGCACTCAATCCACTTTGATATACCTTCGATGAGCTCCAAGAGTTTTATTTTTACTCCCTGGCTACCAGGCTGTTTCTGGCCCGCTGCCTCACATACCCATAACAGCCTGGTTGATCTGGCGTCTCGAAGGCTCCCCAAGTTCCCTAAAACATTCTCTTCGGTGACGCTACTTAGTAGTTTGTTCCCTTCATCTACGACGACTGTCGCAAAACCAATATTTTCCTATATCCATCTTAGCCGTAAGCTGTCTGGGTTACATATTTTCCAAACTTCTTAATTTTCGCTTAATGTTCCTTAGAATGTAATTTCAGTATTTTTAACCAGTTCTCGAAGATAACTTGTTACTCTGCCATCTTCCTCTGTATCCTGAGAGATACACTCAGAGATACAAGCCTTTCGGTGTAGACACCCAGAAATATACAGTTCACTGTGGGTATAGACCCTGAGATACACACCCCTCTGTGTATATACCTTTAAAAATAATAAATTTTTGCATATATATATATATATATATATATATATATATATATATATATATATATATATATATATATATATATATATATATATATATTATATATATATATATATATACCGACAATCAGCACGGATTCATGGAAGACAAATCCTGTGTCACAAACCTTCTGGAGTTTTATGACAAAGTAACAGAAGTAAGATACGAGAGAGGGGGGTGGGTGGACTGCAACAAGGCCGTGCCGAATAGATAAAACTGGTCAGTTAACAAGAACTCATGTCAAATTAAGTCCTTTCTAAAATTTTCTCTTCTCTTATACGTTCAAAGATATATTCTCTTTCATTTACGTTAAAGTAAAAATTAATAATTTTGTACCAAAAGCGCCATAGAAAACTTACCTAGCCTTATTATAATAAGCGCAATTTAATTTAGCCTAATCCAACTAAATATATTTTAGATTACAATAATTTAATAATAAATATTCGGCATTCAACATTGGTTGTTCAATATATTTATAGACGTAGTTGTAAGAGAAGTGAATGCAAGGGTCATGGCAAGACATGTGGAGTTAAAAGATAAAGAATGAAACACAGAGTGGGAGTCGTCACAGTTGCTTTTTGCTGATGACACTGTGCTTTTGGGAGATTCTGAAGAGAAATTGCAGAGGTTGGTGGATGAATTTGGTAGGGTATGTAAAAGAAGAGAAATAAAAGTGAATATAGGAAAGAGTAAGGTTATGAGGATAAAACGATTAGGTGACGAAAGATTGGATATTAGATTGGAAGGAGAGAGTATGGAGGAGGTGAATGTATTCAGATATTTGGGAGTGGACGTGTCAACAGATAGGTCTCTGAAAGATGAAGTGATTCAAAAAACTGATGAGTGGAAAAAGGTGAGCTTGCACTTGGGAGTCTGTGGAGACAAAGAACTTTGTCCTTGGAAGCAAAGAGGGGAATGTATGAGAGTATAGTTTTACTAATGCTCTTGTATGGGTGTGAAGCATGGGTAATGAATATTGCAACAAGGAGAAGGCTGGAGGTAGTGGAGACGTCATGTCTGAGGGCAATGTGTGGTGTGAATATAATGCAGAGAATTCGTAGTTTGAAAGTTAGGTGCGGGATTGACAAAATTATTGTCCAGAGGGCTGAGGAAGGGTTGTTGAGGTGGTTCGGACGTGTAGAGAGAATGGAACGAAACAGAATGATTTCGAGAGTGTACAAATCAGTAGTGGAGGGAGGTCGGGGTAGGAGTAGACCTAGTAAAGGTTGGAGGGAGGGGGTAAAGGAGGTTTTGTGTGTGATGGGCTCGGACTTCCAGCATACATGAGCGTATTTGATAGGAGTGAATGGAGACAAATGGTTTTTAATATTTGACGTGCTGTTGGAGTGTGAGCAAAGTAACATTTATGAAGGGATTCAGGGAAACCGGCAGTGCCGGACTTGAGTCGGCACTCTGAAGGAGGGGTGTTAATGTTACAGTTTCATAAACTGTAGTGTAAAGCACCCCTCTGGTGCTTTACACTACAGTTTATAAAACCTTGGTGGGAATCGGCCGATGTGTTAATAAAATAATATATATATATATATATATATATATATATATATATATATATATATGCATACAAAGCAACCACTGTGAAAGAATAGAGAAATTCCAAACGCTTTCGTGACTACTCACATTATTCCTTGATAATGTGAGAAGTCACGAAAGCGCTTGGAATTTCTCCATTCTTTCACAGTGGTTGTTTTGCATATTCTGAAATCACCTGTTTACTGTGATCTTATTGCATGCATATATATATATATATATATGCATATATATATATATATATATATATATATATATATATATATATATATATATATATATATATATATATATATATATATATATATACGTATAATATATATGTCGTGCCGAATAGGCAGAATTTGCGATCTTGGCTTAAATAGCAACGTTCATCTTGCCATATAGGACAAGTGAAAATTTGTGTATGCAATAATTTCGCCAAAATCATTCTGAACCTAACGAAAAAAATATATTTCACTCTGTTTGTTTAGTATTAAATTATAATAAACAAATCTAAAACATATTTAGTTGGGTTAGGCTAAAATAAATTGCTCTTGTTATAATAAGGTTAGGTAAGTTTTCTAAGATTCTTTGGTGAAAAAAATTAAAAAAATTTACATTAACATTAATGAAAAGAATATATCTTTAAATGTATAAGAGAAAATTTCAGAGAGAACTTAATTTTAAATGAGTTCTTGCTAATTGACCAGTTTTACATATTCGGCACGACATATATATATATATATATATATATATATATATATATATATATATATATATATATATATATATATATATATATATATATATATGTAATATACGCTCTTGTGTTATGATATTACTAATAGGTGTAATATAGGCTGATGTGTTTTCTAATTACTGTAATATCGCATTAGGTTATTACTCCATGGCGTTATTAATACAGCAAATCCGCTATCATTATTATTTTATTACTCTAATGTGTTGTTTCTATCCACTTTACTGACAGCCAACAATTTAAATTGCTGTTCAAGTATGGTCTGTCTAGTGGTTTACAAACACACGTAGACGTTTCACCTATGCGAGGGTTTATCATGTTGGTGAAACGTTGTATTAATAAACATCTTTTGTCATGCTTGTGTTTTTATAAACCGGTTTAAATTGGGGGGTGACATTTTTGAATTGTGGGTGATATTTGTGAATTGTGGGTGATATTTGTGAATTGTGGGTGATATTTGTGAATTGTAGGGAGTATTTGTGAATTGTTCCGTCCACAGTATTGTTCTTCTATCCAGTTTATAACATTTACGAGTATAATAAATGGATTTACAACATGGGAATTGTGTGTCCATGTCACAGAGACGGTCAGCTGATCAACATGTGTAGACATGACATTGTGTTTGGGACAGTCAGCTGATCAACATTGTGTTTGGCACAGTCAGCTGATCGTTATTGACGAGTTAATCAAAGAAATAGTTATTATTTTTGTACAGTTATTACGGGTAAGCGTTAAATTCGTAGGGGCAATATTGTGCCGACAGAATGTTTCGTAAATTGTTGGATGACAAGACTTGCCGACTAGTATGGGCTCTTGATCCAAGGAATTGGGCATGTTCTCTCCCTGATTGCCTCCTTTAACCCCAGGAGCTGTATGTCCCCTATGAGTTTAGCGCTTCTCCCTATATCTATATATATATATATATATATATATATATATATATATATATATATATAATTATGTTTCGTTCTACTGATATAATCTCTAAATAGATTTTTTCTGCATATGGTGTCTTACTATACATAGGTAGTCCAGTCTGATCCAAGGAAGAAGAGGGAGGTTTCAATTCCTGGAGCAAGAGCCCTTTACCAGCATTGAGACACCCCTGCAGGGTGTGTTTGTGGGTTTAAATCTTTAAAAGGACCAACTCTGTCGTGTGTGTGTGTGTGTGTGTGTGTGTGTGTGTGTGTGTGTGTGTGTGTGTGTGTGTGTGTGTGTGCGTGTGCTTGTGTGTGTGTGTGTGTGTACTCACCCATTTGTACTCACATATTTGTGGGTGTAGGGGTCGAGTCTTAGCTCCTGACCCCACCTCTTCACTGGTCGCTACTAGGTCCTCTCCCTGCTCCATGAGCATTATCATACCTCGTCTTAAAACTATGTATGGTTCCTGCTTCCACTATGTCACTTGCCAGACTATTCCACTTCCTGACAACTCTGTGATTTAAGAAATACCTCCTAACATTTCTTTGATTCACTTGAGTCTTCAACTTTCAATTATGACCCCTTGTTTCTGTATCCCATCTCTGGAATATCCTGTCTCTGTCCACCTTGTCAGTTCCTCGCAGTATTTTGTATGTCGTTATCATGTCTCCCCTAACCCTCCTGTCCTCCAGTGTCGTCAGGCCGATTTCCCTTAACCTTTCTTCGTAGGACATTCTCATCAGCTCTGGAACTAGTCTTGTTGCAAACCTTTGCACTTTCTCTAATTTCTTGACGTACTTGACCAGGTGTGGGTTCCAAACTGGTGCTGCATACTCCAGTATGGGCCTGATGTAAACGGTGTAGAGTTCTGAAGGATTCCTTACTGAGGTATCGGAACGGTATTCTCAGGTTTGCCAGTCGCCCATATATTGCAGCAGTTATCTGGTTGATGTGCGCTTCAGATGTGCTCGGTATTATACTTACCCTAAGATCCTTTTCCTTGTGTGTGTGTGTGTGTGTGTGTGTGTGTGTGTGTGTGTGTGTGTGTGTGTGTGTGTGTGTGTGTGTGTGTTTATGTGTGTGTTGTTCGTGTAACTCGTTTTAAAATCTTCATTACTAAGTCTGGCTACGTTAATATAATGTATGTTTTTCCCCCTGGCACAAGCCGCCCCCTACTCCTCTGCTTCCATTCCCTGCGCATTAGTCCTTGATAAATAGCATAAAACAGCCAGGCGTGATAAATTTCACCCCCATTACGCTAGCAGTAAAACAAATGTAGAAAACTCTTCAGTGTTTACGGTGGGTGAGCTGATGCACTCCTCCCTGTCTCTCTCTCTCTCTCTCTCTCTCTCTCTCTCTCTCTCTCTCTCTCTCTCTCTCTCTCTCTCTTTCTCATTTTGTCTCTCTTGTCCCTCTCGTCTTTTCGCAGATCTGGGCCTGGAGTACTCTCTCTCTCTCTCTCTCTCTCTCTCTCTCTCTCTCTCTCTCTCTCTCTCTCTCTCTCTCTCTCTCTCTCTCTCTCTATTTTTGACTCTTACACATAGATAATGCTCAATAATTCGTAATTTAGAGTGAAGCAGATATTTCTCTGTGCAGTAGATATCCTGGTTTAGACTCGCAAGTTCTCTACTGTTCATATTTCTCATGCACTACCAGGTACTTTCTCTCTCCCTCTAATTCTCTCTCGCCGACTGAAACTCGCCACAGCTTTCCACAGCCTGTCATTTCCCTGTCGCCCTTAATATTAATGAACAGAGAAATATTAGCGTTTTCCGTAATTAATGCAACACCTGATATATTGTAATTTTCTCGTGTTCACAGCCTGGGGGCAGCAGCGGCAGCACTTCCGCAAGCCTCCCAAAGACCACCACGTGATCGAGGGCAGTGTCGCCATCATGAAGTGTGAGGTGGGCAACCAGGCCGGCAGGGTGCAGTGGGCCAAGGATGGCTTCGTCCTCGGTGAGTACCCGTCAGGTGTTGGTTTTGGCAAGAGGGGAAGTTTTTGCTGTTTGTTTTCTGTGCAAAAGTGTCGAATCTACGTCTCCTTGCCTCGAAATAAACGCTAATTTATTGTATTTGGGTAGTTAAAGGTGCAGTGTTTACTTAGAGTAAAGTCTGCAAATTGAGTAAGTCACACTCCCTTGTAAGGAGTGGTGGAACTCGGCCCTAGGTTCACTAAAACCCTTACGTTTGTGCCTAGTAGTAGGGGCCTCTTCTCTTGGGGTGCTACTCATCATGCTGGGTACTTGCCTTGGAACTCAGCATCTCTTTCTGCTCTAGGGCCTAAATTTGATGACAGCTACGGCCAGTAACACGAAACGAATTATGTATTTGGATTGAGGAATGAGAAACATTTGCCTCAAATAGTTTAATTTTCATTTGTGATTATGATTTCTGCAATGCGAGTGACTTGGTCACGACAGCAGCACTTTGATGATGATGCATTAGTGTATATATGATAAAGTTAATAATGGTATACGTATAAAGCGCTGCATGAACAGTTTTAGTGCCTTCTATATATGGCAAACTCTCGTTTCACTAGATTGTACGTGTCGTCAAGTGTTTGGCTATTCGTTTATTGCATTATTTTGAAGAAATACGTAACGATACCGATAGTGTGAATCAAAGAACATTTTGGTCATTTGGAGTGAACAAAGTCCCATTACCGAAACGTATGTATATTATTATATAGTATACAGTTGCCTGTGGCCGGTTTCGACGGGTTTTTAACCGTGGCAGCCTGTCATGAGGCTGCTAGTGCGAGTGTATTCGTGGTCACTGTTTAACAAGACCGGCGAATGCTACTTGGGGTCGACAAGAGGCATCCTAATAGAGTATATACAAAACTCGTCCTGCTCACATTTAGGAAGAACCATTTAAAATTTGCTAAATTACGGCTGAACGCGATATTAAAGGACAAAGAAGGAAAGACAGGGTGGAGGGAGGGAGAAGATAATAGGAGTAGTAGTGAGTAAATGGCAGCAGTACTTATAGTGATAAGTGTTACAAGTATTAAAGAACATAGTAATAGTGTAAGAATTACTGTGACAATACTGGTCCACGGACCAGTATTGTCACAGTAATGTGACTTTTTATTTGGAAAATGTATCACTCCGTGTAGAGCTTCACTATGAATTAATGCTCTACATAGAGCGAAACGCTGTCCCAGTAAAAAAAAAACTTTTCTACAACGAGTGTGTGTGTGTTCTTCAAGAGACAATCTCTTCGACAAGCACTTTTATGATACACTGGATTTCCGTTCGTGCATATCTGTAAGCTTCGAAAATCACATGTGAAAAAAATATTGATATTTTTCGGTCATGTTATGTTTGATCTCTTTTTTTTTTTTTTTGTATATCATTTAAATTTTCTTAAAATTAGCTAACATTAACGAAATAAAAAGAAAATTGGTGGTGCACATTGGCAGCGCGAAGTAGTTAGTTGAATATTAGAGTTCGTTGTATCACGAAGGCTGGAAAAAGAGAGTCGCCAGGAAACTATGTACGTGCGTCTGCGCTGTGTTTGTGTGTGTGTGAGTGTAATTGTGCGTGCCTGTGTGCGTGCTGTGTGTATGTGCCTTGTGTATGTGCATGTCTACACTGTATACTCACATATGTGCGCTGTGTATGTGCGTCTACGCATGCATGGCGTGTGCACATGGGCGCACCCTGCATACGCACTTATACGTACCCTCCAATACATTGTTGCAGGGGTCGAGTCTTAGCTCTTGGCCCCGCCTCTTCGCTGGCCGCTACAGTGTGTGTAAGCTGCGTGTATGCCTGAGGTGCCCGCTCAGTTAACGTGAGAATCATTTAATATTTCACTGGAAAATCAGTTACAAAGACTTAAAACACGGAGTACCACGAGTCTGCTTGTGAGACAACCAACACAATGTTTTAACAAACATTCGATTTAGACGTCACTGGCAGCTGTGGTGTCCAGTGGCTGAAAAAATAAAAACTATGACTGGGGAAAAGTTACCTGATTGAGAGGTAGAAAGATGGTACAGTATGTGGGAATCAGAGGCACGATGGCAAGGAATGATCTCAAGTTGAGTGTTACCATTTTGTCAGATTCACTTGTCTATAAGACACTTGTGTCTTGGCCTGTTCTGTTTGTGTGTGTCTGTACTCACCTAGTTGTGGTTGCCTCTTCACTGGTCGCTACTAGGTCACTCTTCCTGCTCCATGAGCTGTATCATACCTCTTCATAAAGCTATGTATCGATCCTACCTCCACTACGTCACTTCCCAGACTGTTCCACTCCCAGACAACTCTGTGACTGATGAAGTAATTCCTAACATCCCTGTGATTCATCGGAGTCTTCAACTTCCAACTGTGACTCCTTGTTGCTGTGTCCCATCTCTGAAACATCCTGTCTCTGTCCACCTTGTCGATTCCTCTCAGTATTATCTGTCGTTATCATATCCCCCCTATCTCTCCTGTCTTCCAGTGTCGTCAGGTCGATTTCCCTTAATCTCTCCTCCTAGAACATAAGAACATAAAGGAGGAACACTGCAGCAGGCCTGTTGGCCCATACTAGGCAGGTCCTTTACAATTCATCCCACTAACAAAACATTTGACCAACCCAATTTTCGATGCTACCCAAGAAATAAGCTCTGATGTGCAAGTCCCACTCAAATCCAACCCCTCCCACTCATGTACTTATCCAACCTAAATTTGAAACTACCCAAAGTCCTAGCCTCAATAACCCTACTAGGTAGACTGTTCCACTCATCAACTACCCTATTTCCAAACCAATACTTTCCTGTGTCCTTTCTAAATCTAAACTTATCTAATTTAAATTCATTACTGCGGGTTCTCTCTTGGAGAGATATCCTCAAGACCTTATTAATATCCCCTTTATTTATACCTATCTTCCACTTATACACTTCGATCAAGTCTCCTCTCATTCTTCGTCTAACAAGTGAATGTAATGAACATTAAAATGGTATAAAATACCGACAGATTGTTAGGTAAGACACATGCAACAGTTAGGTATCTTTATTTCGAAACGTTTCGCCTACACAGTAGGCTTCTTCAGTCGAGTACAGAAAAGTTGATAGAAGCAGAAGATACTTGAAGACGATGTAATCAGTCCATCACCCTTAAAGTTTTGAGGTGGTCAGTCCCTCAGTTTGGAGAAGAGCATTGTTCCGTTGTCTGAAACAATATTGTTTCAGACAACGGAACAATGCTCTTCTCCAGACTGAGGGACTGACCACCTCAAAACTTTAAGGGTGATGGACTGATTACATCGTCTTCAAGTATCTTCTGCTTCTATC